>NC_069002.1:27899475-27900353 GCF_001194135.2 Octopus bimaculoides | reverse complement strand
CACACATACATACATATATATATATATATATATATACATATATACGACGGGCTTCTTTCAGTTTTCCGTCTACCAAATCCACTCACAAGGCTTTGGTTGGCCCGAGGCTATAGTAGAAGACACTTGCCCAAAGTGCCACACAGTGGGAATGAACCCGGAACCATGTGGTTGGTAAGCAAGCTACTTACCACACAGCACTCCTGCGCCTATATTGAGAAGATTTACGACTGAAGGAGATAAGAGAAAGAAGTAGAATAAAGAAAACAAAATCCATACACTAACATTGGTTTATTATAAATAAAACATTCCTCAGTGAAGTGTGTTTATAATTGTTTTATTATATAATCAGGCCTAATTATACACATGCTAATGCTGAGGGTTGATATTAATTAGCTTTTACTTCTGCTGGCTTCTTTTTTTTGGTCATTTTCCTTAAGACAACAGCTCCAATAATGGTGCCATAAACAGCAGCAACACACTAGAAAGAAGAAAAGAAAGAAAGAAACAATGAGTCCAAGGCATTTCAGTGAGGTGTGTGTGGGGGGGGAGAAGATGGATGTATAGGAGCGAAGGGGAGAGAACTCTGTTTACTTACATTGAAACGTCCTCGTCGGGTGTAAGAATTGAAATAGTATTTCATGCCGGTAAACCCGGTTTCGGCCTCTGAGAGAAATCCGCCAGCCATTGTAGTAACCTTTCAAAAGAAAGAGTAAGAAAATAAGAGAAAATATAGATAGCAAATGAATAAATTAAAAATATTTTATTTCGGTGTTTGGTTTGTACGATTTTTGATATGAACACGTGTTGAAACAAGTTTGTTGTATCTTGGAAGGTCATTACACCAGCAATAAACACACACAGGTTTAACTTGCCTTCGT
>NC_069002.1:27895869-27899099 GCF_001194135.2 Octopus bimaculoides | reverse complement strand
GTGCGGGTGGCACAAAAAATACACCATTTTGAACGTGGCCGTTGCCAGTACCGCCTGACTGGCCTTCGTGCCAGTGGCATGTAAAAAGCACCCACTACATTCTCTGAGTGGTTGGCATTAGGAAGGGCATCCAGCTGTAGAAACTCTGCCAAATCAGATTGGAGCCTGGTGTAGCCCTCTGGTTCACCAGTCCTCAGTCAAATCGTCCAACCCATGCTAGCATGGAAAGCGGACGTTAAACGACGATGATGATGATGGTGCATCCTATCAAGTACGGCAAATCGCCGCATCTCCTGGTCCCTTGTCATTTCTTCACTGAGGCCCAGCATCTGAAGATCTTTTCTCACCACTTTGTCCCAGTTATTTAACTGAACAACAAATTGATCACCTGCTTAATCTGTGGATTAATCAATCAGTCGACTGTCCAAGTCCTTTCCTTACCATTCACAACACCTCAGCAATAACATGCCCTCTCTTCTCCATAGATGAGGTTGTGAACGGTGATAAAAACGGTTTTGACAGACAACCGATCGATTGTTTAATCAACTGATTAAGCAAACAACTGACCAGCTGGTTGGTTAAATAACTAACCAATTAACTAATAATAAAGAGGAGCAGAAAGGGACGATTGGTGGAAACTGAGGTGGGAAGAGAGAATACTGAGAAAGAGGGAAGAATTTTTAAAAGGCAGCGTTTCCAAGCAGGAAGGGGAGGTAACTGGAGGAAATCTGCGCAGCTTCTGCTCTCATCTCATTACAACAGGTAAGGTGAACAGTTAGCCGTAGTTAGAAGTTTGGAGGGATAAATATTAGGACGATGAAGGGTAGATAAGGCTTGATGGGGATAGACTGGGTACAGAGTCAGGGCCCAGTGAGTGTAGGTTTACAGGTCTTTTAGACGTCAAACACCAGATCACTCCAATAAGTAGCTTATCATCTCAATCGTCTTGGCTGCATTTCTCCTCTTATATATATTTTTTTCCACTTAAAGCGGAGGGAAGTTGTGGAATGAGATACCCAGGAAGACATGGGACAAAGTATTGAAGGCTGATCTAAAAATGCTGAGCCTTACAAAAAAGATGAGAGAGGACCAAGATATGTGGTGCCTTACTGTACACAGGAAGACCCACCCACCACAATATTGAAGTGAGATCCTAAAACCAAAGTGCCATGTAAAAAACACTGGTGCTGGTGCCACATAAAAAGCACCCAGTCCATGCTATAAAGTGATGGGCTTTAGAAAGGGCATCCAGCTGTAGAAATCAATCTAAATCAGACTATGGAACCTGATGCAGCCCCTGGCCTTGCCAGTTCCTGCCAAGCCATCTAACCCATGCCAGCAGGGGAAACGGACGTTAAATGGTGATGATGAATCAGCTGCCTCCTACTTGCACCATGAACAGCTAATTTTCCATTGAGTAGAATAATGACCTTGTTTTCTTTAAGTAACACCACTCTCACCACCATCACTACACCGATAAATGCCCTTCTGTTCACTTCAGAACCCCACTTCCATCTCCACACACACACACACACACTTATCATTTCATTCACAGTGAACTGACAGAATTGAGTGTGCATTGGATTGCTCCAGCTCTCAGCAGTTTGAGTTCAAAAACAAACGATCAACTTTGTCGTACTTCCTTTCAAGGTCAGTAAATAAAGTACCGGTCCAGAGCATTGAATTGGTGTAATTGTGAGAGAATAAGACAAGAGATCTTGTAGCATTTAATACTGGCTCTTTGCATTAATGGTAGCACTTGCAATGCCACTGGTTCCACACTGTATTGGTTCTTACGATTCTCTTGGACAACATAAATGGCATGGGAAGGAGAGACCTGCCAGAATGAGCAACTTTGGGTCTTGCAGGTAAAAGAGCCTTAACCAGGCCTGAGCCTTGGAGATGAGCTTTGCAAAGTAGTGATCCATAACCTCAAGAGACAGAAATCTTAGATTTGGAATATTTACGTACACGTACACACACTCAATGGTCTCAGTAGACATACAATCAGCCCATCCACACAACAGAACACACACTAGAATAGCTGGCGGGGGGAGATGGTCCGCTCCAGGTGGCACTTTTTATCCTGTTGTAGGCAATATGTGTTTTTTGTGGGGTCCAGGCAAAGAGAAGGGCCACCCTGGGCGGCACATACTCTAGCTACGCTAGTGCACACACACAAACATTTTCAACAGACATGTACTGATCCCAGAATCAGAATATATACTCCAGCTACACAACAGAACACATCATCATCATCGTTTAACGTCCGCTTTCCATGCTAGCATGGGTTGGACGATTTGACTTGAGGACTGGTGAACCAGATGGCTACACCAGGCTCCAATCTGATTTGGCAGAATTTCTACAGCTGGATGCCCTTTCTAACGCCAACCACTCTGAGAGTGTAGTGGGTGCTTTTGCGTGCCGTGGTATTAGTGGTATTAGCTCTTTGCTTACCCAAAGCATTTCCATAAGTAAGTGCTTGTTTTCAGATATTTAGTTAGACTACCTTGCTTCGGAGTAATATAAAGCTTTCCTTTCGTAAGTCCCAAGTTACTCTGGTTGTTGAGAAAAAATTGGGAATGTGTATCATATATAATGCACGGACACCAGAGAAATATGTCTTGTGTACCACAAATGATATACAGGAGAGGCAAGGGATTAAGAGGCTCTGTTAGAAGAAGCAGTTTTTGTAGGACATTGATGAACTATGTCATACAAAATGTGTCTTTATAGAGAGATTATCTGCAATATTAACTCTTTGCCTGCCCAAAGCATTTCCATATGTTAGTCCTAACCTTCTGTGCTTGTTTTCAGACATTTAGTTCGACCTTGCTTCTGGGTAATATAAAGCTTTCTTTTCATAAGTCCCAAGTTACTCTGGTGTTTGAGAAAAAATTGGGACTGTATTATATATGATCCATGGATGCCAGAGGGTGTCAGAGAAATATGTCCTTTGTATCACATGTCACACACAGGACAGACAAAACAACAGACATACATGAATAGAGGTAAACACCAGTTTCCCTTGATGGGAGGAATAATTAAGAGAATGTGCATGCCTGTTTTGAGGACTTATTTACAGGTTTTTTTTTTTCTTTATTCTCCCTCCCTTCTTCCATTTTCTTACTGTTTACTTTTAGAAATGTCAATGAACTTTGACATTAATCCTGTTATGTGAAGAATTCAATGAATTCAAAGATCAGTTCAGTTTTTCTCTTCTTTTTTTT
>NC_069002.1:27885546-27895859 GCF_001194135.2 Octopus bimaculoides | reverse complement strand
TTTTTTTTTTTTTTTAAGTGAATTATTGCAAATACCTTTTCATGAAAAGACTTTTTTTAAAAAAAATACACCTGGTGAGGACTGAAGATGAGCTGAAAGCACTTAAACCGTTTCACAAGTTCTAAACGTCTATACTTGTTTTCAAACATTTAATTAGTCCTTGTTTCATAAGTTCTGAATAATTTTTGTTGGCACTCCGTCGCTTACGACGTCGAGGGTTCCAGTTGATTCAATCAACGGAACAGCCTGCTCGTGAAATTAACGTGCAAGTGGCTGAGCACTCCACAGACACGTGTACCCTTAACGTAGTTCTCGGGGATATTCAGCGTGACACAATGTGACAAGGCTGAACCTTTGAATTACAGGCACAATAGAAACAGGAAGTAAGAGTGAGAGAAAGTTGTGGTGGAAGAATACAGCAGGGTTCGCCACCATCCCCTGCCAGAGCCTCGTGGAGCTTTAGGTGTTTTTGCTCAATAAACACTCACAACGCCTGGTCTGGGAATCGAAACTGCGAGTCCGCTGCCCTAACCACTGCACCATTGCGCCTCCACTCTGAATAATATAAAGCTTCCTTTTCATAAATCCCAAATTACTGTGGTAGTTGGAAAATACTTGGGAATATGTATCAAATATGATGCATGGACACCAGAGAACAGATCTTGTATAGCACATAGGATACACAAGACAAGCAATGGGTTAATAAGTACGTTATGACATTTCGGTAAATTTTAACGGGGTTATCATTCCGTCCTTTTTTATTTTTATAAGACGGTAGTATGTGATTCGGGGTATATTTTACTTCTATTCATAGCAGGTTTAATAATTGCGTAGCGGCTTCTTTCTTGGCTCGTTTGAAGGTTACGTTAAGGATACTACAAGTGTCTGCGGAATTCTCAGCCAATAACACTATTTATTCAACGAGTAACTTATTCTGGCGATTGAATAACTGAATATTACTCGTTGTATCCATTTACTTTTAAATAAAAATAATGCAACATATAAAACGATTACATGTGATGTTACGAATTCAACAGTCAAGTTTGCGCCCCAAAAATATTTCAAGAATTATAAAAGAAAATTATTCCTGTAAACTTGAATCTGAATTTTCAGATCATACCATTCTTCTTTTGGCAAGATCTTAAATAAAAATAAAGTAGGTTATATTTGATGAGTGAGAGAGAAGAAACAGTCGCAAGTGCCCTTCAGGTTTTCCTGTTCAGAAATGTCCTCTAAATAACATTTTAATTAATGGAATATAAATAATAAATCTGCATTGCAAAAGATATGGAAACGTAAGAATAATATAGAAGGGAGCCGATATACATATGTGTTTAACTTTGATGTAAATTGTGGTAATTTTATAAGCATTTTAAACGTACCTTGAAGTTATTTGTCTTCGACTAAGGGAACAGCGACCTGGAGACTTTGCTACGATGTCTGCTGTACGAAACTAAGAAATGATTATATTTATAAAAAGAAGTTATTATTGTTATTTATCATATTTTAAATTTAGTATTAATAACAATCTAATATTAATAGCAATCTAAAAACATTAATTTTTACATATATTTGTTTAAATAAATTTAATGAGTTGATAAAAAAAAATAGCAAAAATTCGAAAGTATTAATTGTGTTGTAACTCAACACGTGAATATATTCATAAAAATTGTTATTTTGTTATAATTGCATTTTAGAAGTTTGTTAATAACTGTCTGAAAATATCAATGTTTAAATATAAACTTAATTATTTAATTAGATAATAGCTAAAATTCGAAAATATTGTGTACTAACTCAGCACGTGAATTAGAACCGGAAGCACGAAAGCAGCAATTTACTCCACATGTTCAGTCGAACCAAACTGATATAAGATGTATGGACAGGTATTGTGATGGTTTTAATTGTTTATTTTAATTATAAATGGTTATTTGGAGTAATAATCATATTTTTAAAGACTCTACTGTTTATGAAGTATTGTAAGATTATTTTTTGATAATTTGATATGAAAAAAATAGTTTTAAAATGTCACGTGTTGCAATGGTTTATGCGTCGTTAAGTATAGAGACAATTAAATCGGTTTCAGGAATTCAAAAAGGAAATTGTCAGCGTGCTAATTCATTATAAACTACCATCAGCTGTTCACTTGATGGATGGATGGTTGATAACAGTTTAAAAATATAGCAAAATACAATCAATAAATAGGCCGTCGTAATACTGTAAATGAATGGAAGATTCATTCAATATCTGATTGAACTAAGTTATAAGTGGTGAGAATGTCGTTGTTCAAATTGATGGATCTCTGTTTCTAAAATGCAAACATGATGTTGTTATGGAGCATTCGATTGGCAAAGTAGTTGGACACGCAATCGGAAAGGAAAGGACCTTTTTGCCTTTCGTAGGGCCACCTAAATTGGTGAGATAAATGCCGTGGTACTTGTAAACATTAACCAATGCCGTTAATGTTCCTCTTGAACATCTAAAACAAAACTTCCACAAAGTAGGGCTTCAAGAAGCCGGCGTTCATTGCGGTGAGTGCAGGGGGAGTTTCGACATGGAGTTGATGTGGGGGAAAACGAGTTAATCAGGAAAACCTGGGTAGAGATTGTATGAACCAAGCCGTGGATCAAAGGCTATTATAGCAGCGGTAGGAAAGGCAAAGAGAGGAGACTGCGCCTCTGGGCCAGAAATAGGAGTGTGTCTCTGGATTTGTTTTTGGGTGTGGTCTAGGATGTCTGTCTGTGAAGCAGGAGCTGTAACCTAGATGTGAGAGCAATATTTCGTTATGGACCTCACCTGAGCTTTGTAGAGAAACAATAATTGCTGGCAGATGAAGCGTCTTTTGGCCCTTAAGAGAGGGCTAGTCAGGTTACTAATTGAGTGTGTGTGTGAGAGTATGTAAGGAAGTTCATTTGGGTGACAGAACCGAAAGACCTTCACAAAGCATCAGCAGTGAGTTCAGGAGACACCCAAACAGAGACAGAAGAGATTTGATGATCTGCGAAAATGAGCATCTGCTGCAGAGACTCAGGAGTCACCTGAGCATAGAATACATCAATTGATAAGTGCACAAGAGCCTCTGTCACACAGACTCAGGAGATAATGATGTCCTTTTCAATTCAATTTCCAGTGAGTCTTAGTTTTGCTGTAACCATCAACAAATCGCAAGGACAAATGCTTTTGGTTACCAGTTTATGAGGGGGTGCTGAAAAGTTCCTGGCTTTGGGTAAAAGAAAATACAGGAGGATCAGTTAATTATGATTTTATTGAACATATTCCCCTCTCAGATTCACACAGTTATTGCAGCAGTCCTTCAGTTTTTCTAAGCCCTATAAAAGAACGCAGAAGGTTGGACCTCCAACCAGGCCTTTCACAATACCCTTAAAGCCAGGAACTTTTCAGCATCCTCTCATACACCTTGAAGAGTCCTGCTTCACCAATGGTCACCTCTATGTTAGACAAGAAATCTTTACATCTGTGCGCCCAAATGGAAAAACAAAGCAACTTCATTTATTGAGACATTATAAATTACCCCAAATAATACAGAAACCCATCCTGATCCAGAGGCTTATCCATTGTGGAAGACATGGTCCGACATGGAATCATCAGTAATATTAATATGCCAACTTGTTCTTTTTGTACGGTCATACCTGTGGTGTGTGTCACACTTACTTCAAAGGATGAAGTGAGTGATAAAGCGAGAGAGGGAGAGGGAAAGAGACAGTGAGTGATGACAGCATTTGTTTGTGTTTTTAACTGTTACAGAGAGGAAGTGAGAGAGAAAGGGACAGTGAGTGGTGACGGCATTCATTTTGTGTTTTTAAATGTTTATAACACTGCAAGAAAAGTAGATACATAGATCAAAAGAAAAGTTGATACATAGATACATAAACACATTGTTAAATAACAAAACAATTGTAGTGATTAATAAAAATTCTCATATCTGGGAGCTGTCAGTGTCCATATTATCAAACCACAAACTTAAATTCATTCAGCTGCAATCTCAGAGGAAATCTATTTTAGTTTTTCAGGGTAGATTAGATTTCCATATCTTATCCAAACTGTGTTACTAATCCTGGTTTCCATATTCACTCTTGAATTTGGAGATTTGACTTCTAAAATATTTGTAATTATCTACTTTCTTGAAGTATATTTATATATTTTCTTTCATCTAGTTATTGACAGAAGGTCTGTTGACATATGGCTATGTTACCAAAGCAGAGAATGTGAACTTGGAAGTAGCATTGCCAAAAGGTTTAACAGGAATTGTAAATGCTACGAACATATCTCCAACCTACACAAGTTATCTGAAATCTCTTGTCGAAAATGGCAAAAAAAATCTTTCCCAACTGGTAAGATTTGCTTATATTTTACTTCTACAGATTGTTTTTGTTTTGTATTCTTGTCTTTTTAGTTTTCCTCCTTTAATCCGTCACTACCCTCCACTTTGTTTCTTTTGGTACCTGTGGTTGTTATTCTTTGCTTCTCTCAGTCTTTTTTATCTCTCTTTGTAAGTGTTTCCATTACTTCTTTTTGTTTCTTCAGATAAATGATACCAATTTTAAGAAATGGCAGTCTTTTTCTTTTGGGGGATGGTCATAGTTTTTTGCCAATTAACCACAAGCACTATATATTCGTTCTTCAGATCAGCTTTATTATTATTCTTACCAGCTGGTCCCGTGCCATCAAAAATGGCAGTTAATTGTAGTATTTTACATATAAATACGGATGATAAATCAAATACACTTGTCAATGTTCACACGCATTCACATGCTTCCCTTGTACACACACACATACAAACATATACTTACACAGAGTTAAAACGCTGTTTGATTTTTCTTTTCAGCGTTGGATGTTCACCATCCTTCACCCCTTCCTTCCTTATTCATCTATCACCCCTTTCTTTCTCATTCATATGTTGTGACAGAGAAAAACACAAGAGTATTATTATAGTAGATTTTAGTGTCCTTTGCCTGAAATCTTTCATCACACATCCCTGTGACCTCTTCATTAACTCTCCATCCCTAGTATCTCCTCCTGTTCTGTTTAGTCCATTCTGTCTTTCTGTAGTGCATGTTCTTATCTGCACAAGCATTTGCAACTGTGTTCGTGTGTCCATGTGTATATGCATGTCTATGTGCTTACTATGTGCGTTTGCTTACCACATTGTGTTTGCTTACTACGCAGTCTGTTCCTGTGTCTTTAGGTTTTTTTATTCATTTATTTTTCATTGTCTTTAGTATGTGTATTTTTATTTAATTTTTTTTTATATTCATTTATTTACTGATTTATTCATTTTTCATTCCATCTTTAGTTTATGTATTTTTTAATTATTTTTTTTTTTTTGTATCGACAGGCTGATCACACACTCTCCAACCTATTTCCAAAAGGTTCTTTCATCGTTTGTAAGGTTATATCCACTAAAAACGGCACATTTGACTTGTCTTTATCTCCCGAGGATATCAACTGCTATATAGAACAAGTTCAGATTAAAAATAATATGGTGAGTATCATTTTTTTTCCTTAATTTCTCTCATTTCAGAGAAAGTTATCTTTATATTGTAACTATTTCCTTCATATTATTCAGAATTGGTATGACATTGTGGTTAGTCTTAGTGTTGAGTTGTGCTGGTATCCAAGTCAACAGAACAGTAGACAAGTAACATCATCATCATCATCATCCTTTAGCAATCAGATTTCTCTGTCAGATCTAATGTTTATTTATCCATATTGTTTTTAAGTCATCATGTATTATCACCTGGCTTTGAGATTTCAATGATGTGATTGTTTATTTTTAGAATGATATTGTACGATAGGTGTGAGGGGCTGGATCTGGCCAGCTTGAACAAAAAGCTGGTTGAATATTTGGGCTGGATATGGCCGGTTTAAATGCTAAAGGATTTATGTTCACTCTTCCGTGCTTGCATGAATCAGGTGAATTTTATCAAGGGAGATTTCCCAAGGTCAGGTGTGTTTTTGTAGAATATTGGAAATGAATGCCATTCATTTACAATCACAGAGGTATCTGGTGCCTTGCTGTACTCAGGAAGACCCACCCACCACGACAGAATTGTTATCCTAAACCACCTTGGTTTATGCCCCCCACCCAGCTGAAGGGGTTTTTGTCTTGTAAGTTACTCAGTGACCCTGTTGGTGCTGGTACCATGTAAAAGGCACCTGTGCCAGTGCCATGTAACATGCACCTGTGCTGGTGCCACATAAAAGGCACTGTGCCAGTGCCATGTAAAAAGCACTTGCTGGTGTCACCCACGTTGGTGCCACATAAAAAGCACCTATGTTGGTGCCACATATGTACCCTGTGTCAGTGCCACTTAAAGAGCACCTGGCACACTTTGTAAAGTGGTTGGCGTTAAGAAGAGCATCCAGCTGTAGAAATCAAGCCGAAACAGACTGAAACCCGATGCAGCTCTAACCAAACCGTCCAACCCATGCTAGCATGGAAAATGGACCTTAAATGATGGTGATAATGAGCTTCTTTCAGTTTCTTATTTCTGTATTGCCCACAAGGGGCTAAACACAGAGGGGACAAGCAAGGACAGACAAAGGGATTAAGTCGATTACATCGACCCCAGTACGCAACTGGTACTTAATTTATCGATCCTGAAAGGATGAAAGGCAAAGTCGACCTTGGCGGAATTTGAACTCAGAACGTAAAGACAGACGAAATACCACTAAGCATTTCGCCCGGCGTGCTAACATTTCTGCCAGCTCGTCACCTTCTTTCAGTTTCTGTCTACCAAATTTCTTACAATGCTTTGGTCGGCCTGGGTCTATAGTAGAAGGCACTCACCCAAAGTGTGCCATACACTGGGATTGACCCCAAAACCATGTGGCTAAGAAGCAAACGTCTTAACCTCACAGCTATGCCTGTGGAAACTCATATCTTGTTACAGTCCCACCCATGCTAGTATGGAAGGTGGACGTTAAATGATGGTGATGATGATGATTACCAACTGTACTGCATTTGTGGTAAAGTACCCCAGAGTTGGAATAGTTCAGAGCTGTAATAGTAAGCGTTGCATTAGCTTACAGCACCGTATTCAACACTTAGTTGTTGATTTATGGTGAGAGGAAATGAACTCGGCACAATTGAATAAGATCATAATTGACTGACCCTCCTATCTTTTCTTTTACCCAAAGCCAGGAACTTTTCAGCAACCCCTCGTATACATATACACACAGATACACAAATACATATATACGAGGGTGTACTGAAAAGTTCCTGGCTTTAAGGGTGTCACGAAAGGCCTGGCTGGAGGCCCAACCTTCCGAGTTCTTTTACGGGGCTTAGAAAAACTGAAAGATCATTGCAATAAGTGTGTGAATCTGAGAGGGGATTATTTTGGATAAAATCATAATTAACTGATTCTCCTGTATTTTCTTTTACCCAAAGCCAGGAACTTTTCAGCGCTCCCTCATATATTTTCATCATTCGATGTGTGCATCGCAGCACAGCCTTTAAAGTTACTGACATTGCTGTTATTCATGCTAAAAGCTCTACTGTCATAGTATACCGGTCTACCCAGGCAGTGTTTCCACGGTTTCTTGTGTTCAGTTCAATCAAGGAAGTGAACAAATGGCTATGTAGAGCAATAACTTACTCAGAAACAGAAAATCAGTGGATCTGAGCTAAGGACACATCATCATCTATTTTCCATGCTTGCATGGGTTGGACAGTTTGATGGGAGCTGCCTGGGTTCCATGTCTGTTTTCTGTTAATCTCGATGGCTGGATGCCTTTCCTAATGTTAAGGAGGCCCTTCCTAACACATTCACATAAACAGTATAAAATTTGTCACTGGTTTTTGTCTTTTAGATCCTTGTAGGAAGTGTTAAAAGTATTGAAGACCATGGGTATATAATTGATATTGGTCTCAAAGATGTCTATGCATTCCTCAGTAAGGAAAACGCAAGCAAGTATAACGATGGTAAGAGAAACTTTGTGTTTTGCCTTTCTTATTCTCTGTTTGTGACCACTTTAGTTATATTGCATAAGTCTTAACCCTTTAGCATCCAGACTACTTTGTCAAATGTAATGTTTATCTATTCACATCATTTTGAATTAATCATGCATTATCTCATAGCTTCGAAATTTCAATGATGTGATTATATATTTTTTGAATGATATTGTAGGGTAAGTGTAAGAGGCCAGTTCTGGCTAGTTTAAATATAAAACAGATAGAATATTTGGGCCAGATATGGCCATTTAAATGCTGAAGGGTTACAGTTCTGTACTGCAAATAGCTGCAACTGCCACCGAGTCTGAACTACATGCAACAGTAATTTAAATTTTTGTTTAGGGGTTGAAAAACAAAATTTAGTCTCATCTTAAAAAGGACTTCCTGTTTATACCACAATGTTTGTATTAGCTTTTTATTCAGGCTTTTCTTCAATTTTCAAGCATCACAGTGGGATATCTCAAGTGGTGGGTTAAAATTCAGTGATATTATTCCTTTCTACTCTAGGCACAAGACCCGAAATTTGGGGTGAGGGAGCCAGTCGATTAGATTGACCCTAGTATGCAACTGGTACTTAATTTATCGACCCCAAAAGAATGAAAGGTAAAGCCGACCTCAGCGGAATTTGAACTCAGAACATAAAGACCAACAAAATATCACTAGGCATTTCGCCCGGCGTGCTAACGTTTCTGCCAGCTCGCCACTTTAATTCAATGATATTATTAATGGGTTAATTAGTTAGAGACTTGGAGAAGATAATCAGGGAACTATTTCTGTGTCATCTTGAATGCATCATTGATTCAAGTGTTTCTAGCTGGGATTTATTTCTGGATTCAAAACTGATTCTGAGAGAAGTGACATAATCTCATAACTGATCACTACATTGATGTTTTCCTTAGTGATGCTGGCTCTGTAAAGCTTTTGAATTTAGAAGCAAAGCTCATTGAGCATTCACCTACAAAATATGTTCATCAACAGGGCAACATGGCATTCGTTACATCAAACGAGGAGACGAAGACATATTTTGCAATGCTTTTTCTGATGAGATCTGTGCAGCTTCTAAGTTAAAAAAAAAACTATGGAAGCACAAATTCAGCTCTGAAACATGAAATGAATGCCCAGGAATCAATATCTTGTAAATACCTCTATTCAAATTACCTGGGCAGGTGACAATGACATGACAGGTAACAATCAACAAAAAGTAAAAATCTCATAGCGTACACTTCCAATCGTTACACCTGATCACCAAGTTTCATCCAAATTCATGCATTGTTATATTTTTGTGATATTTAATCCTGGAATAACTGACTCAACCAATTATTGTTTACCTTTTTTATATCTATGTCCCCTTTTCTGATTTTTCTACAGGGAAACAAATCAAAATGGGTCAGCAGCTACAATGTTTAGTTGTCGATGTTACACGCATAAAAAGGAATGTGATACGATCTGTGACTCTCTCGGCTGATCCTTTTAAAATTGCAACTCAAATGGTACGTAATTAACCCCTATTTGATGCATACACACACTCACAGACTGAAAGAGCAATGGTGAGAGAAATGTGTGGTGTGAGGCTGTTTGATAAGAGGAGGACTGAGGACTTGATGGGGATGCTGGGGTCAGAGGAATCAGTGGAACGGCTGGCAAGGGCGAATGGAGTGTGGTGGTATGGGCATGTGTTGAGGAGGGATGAGGAGCATGTTCTGAAGAGGATGCTAGAGTTTGAGGTGAATGGACCGAGAAAGCAAGGTAGACTGAGGAAAGTGTGGAGGGGACAGGTGGAAGAGGAGATTGGGAGGGTTGGCTTGAGAAGGGAGGACACCCAGAACCAGGTGAGATGGCAGTTGCTATGGCATTGTGGTAGATCCAGCGATCCCTGTTAATGGGGACAAAACCTGAATTTAAAATGATGGATGGATGGATATATCATCATCATTTAATGTCTATTTTCCATGCTGGCATGGGTTGGATGGTTTGATAGGAACTGGCTAGGGTGGGAGCCATGTCAGGCTCCAATGTCTATTTTGGCATGGTTTCTACAGCTGGATGCCCTCCCTAATGCCAACCCCTTTACATTGTGTACTGGGGGCTTTTTACATGGCACTGTCACTGACACGGTCACCAAGTACCTTGCATGACATATGTATATATATAAACCATTATTCAATTGATTTTCATATTCTGGTTTTCATACCCTTGTTGGTAAACTGACTGAATAATATGCACAGAAGTAGAATTTCCTATTCTCTCCATGAATGCAATTCGTTGATTTGCAGTTGGATGCTTTTTCCTTCTGCTCACCATTTAACTTAAGACTAGACTAACCCCTCAGACGTAGGAA
>NC_069002.1:27884038-27884764 GCF_001194135.2 Octopus bimaculoides | reverse complement strand
ATATATATATATATATATAGTGTCTCCATAAATTACAGATATCACTAAATATATCCCCAATGGATGTTATATTTTCTTGATAACATAATAGGTTAGATAGGATGATATCTATATTACAATATTACAATAACCAATAATATGTTGTGCATGTATAGTAATATTACATCATGAAATTAGCATTAGCTTATCTCACTCTTTTTCACAGAACCCCGGTTGAGAAATGCTGGCTTATTGTATAATTTTTTTCCTTTCTTAACCAGATAAAAGACCCCTTGCCTCTACCGCTCTCATTTATCTGTCCAGGCCTGCAAGCTGAAGCCACTATTGTCAAAGTAAGTAACAACTATAGAAGTTGGTATGTATTTATGTGTTACCTGGACTGAGTTTTGAAACCGTGATCTTACAGTCACGAGTCCAACATTCTAACTACTTGGCCACATGCCTTCATATATATGTGTGTGTGTTTATGTATATATATGTAAAACAATGAGCACGAAAAGAAGACAGGAGGAACAAATTTTAATAATGCTGTATTAGTTCAATGTGTGTGTATCTTTCTTTCTTTACTTGTTTCAGTCTTTTGACTGTGGCCATGCTGGAGCACTGCCTTCAGTTGAGCAAATCGACCCCAAGACTTATTCTTTGTAAGCCTAGTACTTATTCTATCGGTCTCTTTTGCCGAACCACTAAGTTACGGGGACGTAAACACACCAGCATCAGTTGTCA
>NC_069002.1:27873664-27882954 GCF_001194135.2 Octopus bimaculoides | reverse complement strand
TAAATTAAGTACATTTGAACAATGGGGTTGATGTAATTAAATTCCCTTCCTTGAAAATGGCTGGCCTTGTTCCGAAATTTGAAGCCAGCAGTATTATTATTGTTAATGTGACATCACCTGTCTTTACATTCTGAGTTGAAATTCCGCCGAGGTCAATTTTGCCTTTCATCCTTTCAGGGGTCGATAAAATAAGTACCAGTTGCATACCACCCTCCCACCAAATTTCAGGCCTTGTGCCTATAGTAGAAAGGATTATTGTTAATCATCATCATCATCATCATCATCCAGTGTTTTAAATCCAGCTTTTGTCCCCATTAATGGGGGTGGCCGGATCTACCTCAATGCCATAGCAATCAAAGTAGGCAGGTGCAGCTCACCGCAACCTTTGAGCTGGGTGGTGCCCATTGTCCTTTGCTATCATGAGGCTTTTTTTGGAGCTGGATTTTCAACAGGGAGCATGCCCTTGCTTATCCCCCAACCTCAGTTCCTAGACATGAGTGGTCCCAAGACCAAAGCCTCTACCATGATTTTTAAGAAATGTGGTGGAAAACTAGCTCAGGAAGGCAGTGACCCTATTCCCTGAGACCCCTTTTGGAACACCCCTACTGAATGCAATATTTTTTTTTTTTTTTATCAACAGAAATAGTTGAGTACTATTCTAATCCATACATGTATCTTAACATATCTTTCTGTATCATAGGATGAAGGTTCTTACTTGGCAGCTAAATTCCTGACATACAACGCTGTGATACCAAAATGTTATTGCAATCCTGATGGAGAGGGACATGAAGCAAATTCACTGGTACAGTAATATTTTCTTTGGTCAAAATTCATTATTAACCTTTATCCTGCATGAGCCTAATATACTCAGTTCTGTGCACTTGAAGCATGGGAACCAAATTAACTTGTTCTTGATAGGAGAGTACTCTCCAGAATTCTCCACACTTCATGACATTGTGCATATATTTCATTTTTACTGGCCAATGGAAAAAGTTTGCAAGGACTGATTTGCATATGATTATCTGCATGTTATCACCATCCTCCATGATTTAACATCCATTTTCCATGCTGGCATGGGTTGGATGGTTTGACAGGAGCTGTCAAGCCAGAGAACTGCACCAGGCTCTCAATTGTCTGTTTTGGCATAGTTTCTACAGCTGGATGTCCTTTCTAACACCAGCCACTTTACAGAGTGTACTGGATGCTTTTTATGTGACACCAGCATTGGATCTTTTTTCTGTGGTGCTAGCATGGGTGCTTTTTACATGGCACCAGCACAGGTTCTTTTTATGTGGCACCAGTTTAGGTGCTTTTTACATGCAAAAACTTAATCAGTGCAGTGAGGGTTAATTATTAAAAAAAAAATTTCACCCATTTTACATATTTCTATTCTTTTATAATATTTTTTTATGTTTGTAGCAGAAACAATTTTTTTCCTTCTTGTAGAGAAGCATCTGATCTTCTGACTTCTTTCTATCTTCTTTATTGTTTATTTGAATGTAGTGTAAGCAATTGAGTTGTTGGCAACTGGATTATCAAGCCTGTCAGATTAACATTCAAAGAGTCAATAGTTTGTATCCTGTCCATGTAACTCAATCATGTTTTGGGGTTAAGACACTTAGTTCTTTGATAGATGCAGACTTATGTGAAAACACATCCAGCCATTCTGCTGTTTAAGTTCAAAGGACATGGGGAAATATTTACCTTACTTGGAAACAGACGAAGGTTGACAACAGGAAGAGCATTCGGCTATAAATAGTCTGCCTAAATGAATTTTTTTCATTTGATCCATGCCTGCATAGAAAAGTGGATGGCAGCAGCAATGAGGATGATCATCATCATCACAATTGAGTGGATTACTAACTTCACCAACATTATATTTCTATTATTTTTAATTAACAGAAAGTTGCAAAAATACTTTAGGTGCGAAATTCAACATTTGTAATTTTCTGCCAATTAAAAATAAAACAATTTTCCAAAAATGTATAATACTCACATATTGAGTTCTATGGCAATTTCCATCTGTCACAGCACTGTATTGCATCTGTGACGAAGTACCACAGAGTTGGAACAGTTTAGAACTGTGATAGTAAGTACAGTTCTATATTTAAGAGATGAAGAATTATGTACATTATTTACATTTGACAGATATTTGTCCTCATCTTGTTTGTTGTTAACACAACGCTTCAGCTGATATACCCACGGGCGTATGGTATAGTGGTTAAGGATATATCAGCCGAAACGTTGTGTTAACAACAAACAAGATGAGGACAGATATCCATCAAATGTAAATAATGTGTGATAGTAAGTGTTGCATAGCTTGCAACAGTGTAGTCAACACCTTGTTGTTCATTTATGGTGAGAAGAGATGGGCTCAGCAAAATCAATTTACCATAATATATTTTGTAAACAGTTTTTTTTTTTCTCATAATTGACAGGTCCGAGCCACTGTTCTTCAATACCATCCTGAAACAAAGGTTATTATTCTGACTCTGAGAATGATCTACAGCAGTGACATCTCTGAAATTTTCCCTGACATATTTATTGGTAAAATTATTAAAGGCGCTGTAAAGTACATCAGCTCAGAAAATGAGATATATCTTCTCCTTTCAAATGGACTTTGGGCGGTTGCATTTGTGAGTATACGGTTTTTTTATTTTTTTACAATGATAATATACATACTGTGGAGGCACAATGGCCCAGTGGTTAGGGCAGCGGACTCGCGGTCATAGGATCGCGGTTTCGATTCCCAGACCGGGCGTTGTGAGTGTTTATTGAGCGAAAACACCTAAAGCTCCACGAGGCTCCGGCAGGGGATGGTGGTGAACCCTGCTGTACTCTTTCACCCCAACTTTCTCTCACTCCTACTTCCTGTTTCTGTTGTGCCTGTAATTCAAAGGGTCAGCCTTGTCACACTGTGTCATGCTGAATATCCCCGAGAACTACGTTAAGGGTACACGTGTCTGTGGAGTGCTCAGCCACTTGCACGTTAATTTCACGAGCAGGCTGTTCCGTTGAGCGGATCAATTGGAACCCTCGTCGTCGTAAGCGACGGAGTGCCAACAATATACATATTTGAAACAAGCCTTCCCTCTCTCTCTCATGCTCTTACTTCTTGACATCTGGTATAAGCCACCTTCTTGGATATCCATCCACCTCACCGGGGTTTTGTGTTACAAGCTACTTGGCTACCTCACTAGTACCGGTGGCACAAAGAAGCACCCAGTACACTATAAAATAGTTGGCATTGTCCTGGGGTCGATTTGTTCAACTAAAAACGCTTCAAGGCAGTGCTGCAGCATGGCCACATTCAAATGACTGAAACAAGTAAAAGGTAAAAGATATAATAGATTCCCCCATTGGCTTCAACATATGAGGGTGTACCAACCAATATTTTTGTTGTTAGGGGGCGAGTTGGCAGAAATGTTAGCACGCCAAGCGAAATGCTTATCTGTAAAGTCGTCTGCTGTTCTGTTCTGAGTTCAAATTCCGCCGAGGTCGACTTCGCCTTTCATCCTTTCAGGGTCGATTAAGTAAGTACCAGTTATGCACTGGGGTCAATGTAATCAACTTAATCCCTTTGTCTGTCCTTGTTTGTGCCCTGTATGCTTAGATCCCTGTGGACAATAAAGAAATAAATATCTTTGTTGTTAGATTACCCACACTGGTGATTTGTGATAAACAGTGCATGACCTTGCAGGTGGGGCCTAGTTAGAATTTTCTTCAGGTTCAGTAGCCCATCCCACTCAAAAGGTCCCTGAATAAGAGTTGTTTAAGGATGATGAATGAAGCACCCATGTTCCCAGAAGTGAATTATTCAAACCCCAAAATTCCCCTCAACACATGGCTATGGTGCTCCCCTACAACTACTTGTGGTCAGAGACACACATATCATCAGCTACTAAGAGACATGCTCAACTGGTCAAGCGACTATTGAGCAAATCTGGTATTGTTCATGTTAACACTTCATTATTATTTACAAATCAGAATTATTAATCCGCAACATTTTTTCCTTCTTCTCCTTCTTTTCCAGCCTCCAGATCACACAGCTCAAAAAAGATCTGCATTATTGAAAGCATACCCTGTTCACTCCAAACACCGGTTAGTGTTGTATTTTTTCCTGATATTTCATTTCTGTTTTTTCCTTTCATTGGCAGAACCATTAGAGCATCACACAAAATACCTTGTGATATTTGTTCCTGTTCTTCACATTCTCAGTTCCAATGCCACTGCGGTCAACTTTGTCTTTCATCTTTCTGGTTGGCTGTTGTCAGAATAGGTATCTGACCCATGTAAGCATTGGAAAAATTGGTGTTAAAACAGTTTTGGTGGTGGTGGCGGCGGTGGCAGTGCAATCAATTTAAACCCCTCCACCTAAAAAATGCTGGCCTTGTGCCAGAATTTGAAACCATTATTATTATTATTATCATCATCATCACCATCATCATCATCATCTAGCTAGCTAGCAGAATCATTAACATGCCAGGTGGAATGCTTATTGGCATTTCGTCTGTCTTTACGTTCTGAGTTCAAATTCCACTAAGGTCAATTTTGCCTTTCATCCTTTCAGGGTTGATAAAATAAATCCCAGTGAAACACTGGGGTTGATGTAATCGACTAGTCCTCTCCCACCAAATTTCAGGCCTTGTGCCTTAAGTAGAAAGGATTTTTTTAATTATTATTATTATTATTTAGGCAACGAGCCGGCAGAGTCGTTAGCATGCTGAGCGAAATGATTAGCGGCATTTCATCCATCTTTAGACTCTGAGTTCAAACTCCACCAGGATTAACTTTGCCTTTCATCGCTTTTTGGAATTGATAAATTAAGTACCAGTGAAACACTGGGGTCAATGTAATCGGCTTATCCCTTCACCCAAAATTTCAGGCCTTGTGCCTGTAATAGAAAGGATTATTATTATTAAATTAATAATGATATACATATGTATATAATTATATTATATGGTAGTTTTTTGAAGTTATCGGCACTTCAAGCTTGCTGGAAATAGGTCATTTTCGGCCTTAATCCCTTAATTTAATTATCTACATTGTATATTATTATTAATTTAATGTGTAAATTGCCTATAAATTTTTATAGCATGCTGACTACTGATAAAAATCATTAACGTGATTTTTATTGTTATATTCTGATATTATTATTATTATTATTGTTGAGGCAAGTGAAATCGAAGTCGAATTCAAGATCGAACCAAATTCGACGACTGGCACCCATGCTAACCTTCCTTCATTGGACACTAACCTCTGCCTGCGAAAACCTGTTGAGGCAAGTGAAATCGAAATTGAACCAAATTCGATGACTGGCACCCATTCCAGTGGATCACTAACAGCACCATCTGAGCAGGATCACTGCCAGAGCAGCTGTCTGGCTTCTGTGTGAGAGGCATGTAAAAAGCACCATTTGAGCGTGATCGTTACCAACGTTGCCTTACTGGCATTTGTGCTGGTGGCATGTGGACAAAACATTCAAGCGAGATTGCTGCCAGTGCCGCTGGAGTGACTCCTGTGCAGGTGGCACATAAAAAACACCATTTGAGTGTGGCTGTTGCCAGTAC
This sequence comes from Octopus bimaculoides, assembly GCF_001194135.2. NCBI lineage: Eukaryota > Metazoa > Mollusca > Cephalopoda > Octopoda > Octopodidae > Octopus > Octopus bimaculoides. The sequence goes on along the minus strand of NC_069002.1, from coordinate 27,877,384 downwards.
CGTCAGTGTTGATTGGCATGTCCCAGAGTACTGTTACATCATCTCTTCCGGTCACAGTTTCAGGTTTATACTGGTATCATCTTTCTGAAGTTGGAAGCTGGTAGTGTTTACATATCTTCCAATGGATATATTGCGCTACTTTATCGTGTCTATGAATATATTCGTTTTTTATTGTTATTATTATTATTATTTTTCTATTATCTTTTTCAGATGCTGTGTAATGAAATTGGTACCTCTTGAAAATTTAGTTGAAGTTTGTCTCAGCTGGTTGGTATTAAAACAAACACATGAATTTAACATCTAATTTTTTCTTACGTATTTGTATTGTCTTTTGAAATGTGCATATGTATTGAATTCAATTTTGATTTTAACATATTTTCTCCATTTTTATACTTGTCTACGGTATCTTTATACTTATAACGAATTTTTTCAATTATCATATATATATACATGTCTGTGTTCGGATTGTCCTTGCACGGGACCTATCCAGACTCCCGTCTTCGCCGTGAGCAGGGATTAATCTTCTCTCTTCACTCCTTTGCGCCACATGGGCTCAACTCTCTTCCCCTTTTCATCTAACCCTCCTTCTCTCTCCTCCTCTCTTCCTCTCTCACCTACTTCTTCCCACCCACCTCTCCTCTCTTGCTCTGGCACCTACTTCCTCTCTTCACTCCTACCTACCTTCTCCCTTCATCGTCACCCCCTGCCTCGTTACCCCACCCCCTACACATTCCAACCCCACCATCTCTACACATCCCATCCCTTAGACATCGCCCTTGCTTCCCCCACTCTCACACCACATCACACCACCCTGCACACACTAACACTGACCACTTCCCAGCACCCACACCAGCGCACACACTAGCACTGACCACTTCCCAGCAGCTACATCATCATCCATACACACCTACACACACACACATGTCAAGGTCACCAGCCCCCTTCTACACGCACATACATGCTCTCACATACACACGCACCTTCGTTTGGGGATCACCACGACTTTATTATCTCCCCTTCTTTCTAGCTCTCCTGTGTGACCCCTCTGTCCGGCATTCGCCATGATAAATCACTAGCCACTAAACCTTTTTCTATTTTCTCTCCCTGTTTATTTCTGTGTTCCTTTCTGTTGAAGAGCATAGGCTCAAAACATAAAGGATGTTCTCACTTCCTGAGCAATAAACTAATACATCTGTTTGTTGTTTACACACCCGTCTTCGTCTTTTGTTTTTTTGTAAATTCTCACTATATATATATATACATACACACGCAATATATCCATTGTATATATGATATATACAAATGTATCTTTTTTGACATAGGAAACCCAATAAAGCAAATTCAGAATCTTCATCTCTGAAAGACACTCTTCCAGCTGATGAGTCAAAGGTATGTGGAATTTACTTTATTCCCTCCCACTTTTAGTTTCTTTGAGTGGTTTGTGGCATGCATCTCACTCACACCACTTCTCACTGGCCTTCCTCCACACTTGACCCCCACCTCTTCTGTTAACTATAAAAATAAATATTGTGACTATCTTTAACCATTTCATTACCAACTCACCTGAAACTGCCTCTGGTTCTGTAGTACAAATGTCTTGTTTTCATAAGTTCTCCTTCATTGGACACGAAACTCAGCTTGCGAAGACTTATTAGAGCAAGCGAAAGTGAAATCGGGATGGCACCTGTGCCCTGCATCACCTTTCTGGCACTTGTGCCCGTGAAATGTGTAAGAACTTTCGAGCGAGATCGTTACCAGTGCCCCTGGACTGGCTCTTGTGCGGGTGGCATATAAAATACACCATTTTGAGCGTGGCGGTTGCCAGTACCGCCTGACTGGCCTTCGTGCGGGTGACACGTAAAAGCACCCACTACACTCTCTGAGTGGTTGGCGTTAGGAAGGGCATCCAGCTGTAGAAACTCTGCCAAATCAGATTGGAGCCTGGTGTAGCCATCTGGTTTCACCAGTCCTCCGTCAAATCGCCCAACCCATGCTAGCATAGAAAGTGGACGTTAAACGATGATGATGAATTAAGATCTTCCACCAAACCTTAGTCACAATTTATGTTCCTAACACTAGCTTAATGTTATTTAAAAGAAATGAAAGAAACACAGAGCATCTCAAAATAAATATGGTAACAAAAGGGTTAAGTAGCCTTTAGAGAGGGTGTATGTTCTTTGTCTCCCACCCCTTTTGTATTCTGCTCTTCTCCCTTTTTGATTTACCCTTTAGCATTCAAATTACTCTGTCAAATGTAATGCTTATTTATTCACTTTGCTTTGAATTAATTATGTACTTGTCTCATAGCTTTGCGATTTCATTGATGTGATTGTTTATTTTTAGAATGACATTGTAGGGTTGGTGTGAGAGGCCAGTTCTGATCAGTTTGGACATAGAACGTATAGAAATATTTGAGCTGGATATGGTCAATTTAAATGTTAAAGAGTTAAATAGCTCTTCCTTCTATCTAGCTTTGTATTATTGATTTTTGGTTCTTTGTCTTTGTAGTTCCAACTTCTCCCACCTTCATTCACCTCATACTCATGCCATCGCTCCTTCACTTCAGTCTGTTCATCATCTCCCACTTTGCAGCCAACATGACCACACCTCACTTTCTCATTCTCAGATGCAGAGCAAGAGCACACAGTATTACATCCTTATTGCTTTGCCACAAACTTATTGAGCTCTTCTAGAAACTCTTTTCTCAATAAATGCTGCCAATACAGACAGGTAGCTTGCTTAGAAGAAATTCTGCTAAGCATTTGCCCAATGGGCAAATGCTTAGCAGAATTTCTTCCAGTTTTTCACATTTTGGGTTCAAATCCTGCTATGGTCAACTTTGCCTTTCATCCTTCCAGGGTTGATAAAATAAAGTACCAGTCAAGTAATCGACTTGTCTCTTCTCAAAATTACTGGCCTTGAACTAGAATGGCATCCTGTTCAGGAGTATTTTAGTGATCTTGGCCACTTGTGTGCGCAGGAAGTATGCAGCCAGCCTTATAGATCTTTATGCGAGGAAAAAGTTAAACAAATCACAAGATTCCTCAGAATCTAAGTTTAACCCTAAATTCTTTAATAATGTATTGCTTCAACCCATGTTGTAAGTTCTGGTCTCTCATCATCATCATCATCGTTTAACGTCCGCTTTCCATGCTAGCATGGGTTGGACGATTTGACTGAGGACTGGTGAACCAGGTGGCTACACCAGGCTCCAATCTGATCTGGCAGAGTTTCTACAGCTGGATGCCCTTCTTAACACCAACCACTTCGAGAGTGTAGTGGGTGCTTTTACGTACCACCGGCACGAAGGCCAGTCAGGCGGTACTGGCAACGGCCACGCTCAAAATGGTGTATTTTATGTGCCACCCGCACAAGAGCCAGTCCAGGGGCACTGGCAACGATCTCACTCGAAGGTCCTTACACATGCCACAGGCACAAGTGCCAGAAAGGCGACGCTGGGCACAGGTGCCATCATGATATATCAGTTAAATAAATCCCAATAGTATAATAGTCAATCATGATCATCATCATTTAACATTCATTTTCCATGCTGACATGAGTCAGATGGGTTGTCTGGAGCTGGTAAGCCAGAGATCTGCACCAAGTTCCAGTCATCTGTTTTGGCTTGGTTTCTACTGCTGGATGCCCTTCCTAATGCCAATCACTATAGAGAGTGTATTGGGTGTGTTTTATGTGTCACCAGCACTGATACCTTTAATG
>NC_069002.1:27870410-27873564 GCF_001194135.2 Octopus bimaculoides | reverse complement strand
TTCATAGAGTTTCTATCTACCAGTTTCACTCACAAACCATTGGTTAGCTCAAGGTGCCATGCAGAGAGATAGAACTCAAGCCCTCTTGGTAGCAAATCCAACTCCATGTCGGCACAGTATTGCCTTCATCCTATCTATATTATGTAGTTTCAACCTACTTTCTAGAATTAGCCCTCTCCATTCTCCTCTATGGAACAGAAACGTAGCCCCTCTCAATGATCCTGGCAAAGAGGATCCATGGCTTTGATAGCAGATCCCTGAGAACCATTGAGAACGTCAGATGATACCATCACGTTTCCAACAAAGAACTGCATGCACACATCAGCCCGCAGCCTCCCACTTCATAACTGTCTGTCATGTGTTGGTACAGCCATGTCCTCCATCTCCCGTGAGATCATACTACCAGGGCTTTACTCTCATACGACACAGCAGTTGCAGACTGGAAGAAGCTTCGTAGCAGGCCCTGCACCAGATGTGATTAAGGCAAATCTCCAAAGGCTTGATGTCACCTTGAAGGATGCAGAGGGGCTGGCACGGGACCACCAGCAATGGAGAGCACTGGTGAACCCAGGACGACCCCAGCCCCATCAAGCAAGGGCATGAAGCAGCAGCAGCTACATTCTAGAGTTTTGATCCATCACGTTTCACTTAACAAAGTACCTGTGCTATACTATCCAATTCATCAATGTTACTTTTATTGGTTTGTTGCAGACAAAAATACCAGAAATAGAGGAGGAAGAAACATCTACAAAAAATGGTAATGTGGTTAGCCATGAAGTGGAAGAGGTGAGTGTTGGGGTTGAATGCTCTAAAATTCATGCAATATTCTTTGTATTAATGATAGCTCCTTGTTGACACTTTCCAATGCATTGTAGACTTCTAATTACAACAGGGTTTTCTGGGTCTGTGTTATATGATGATGCTACAGCAAAAAACTTAGATGATTTCACACACTGCAAACATGCATACATACATACATACATGCACACACATATACACACACACATTCATACATACATACAAAAATTATGTCCTTGCTCAAAGTAAGATATCATAAATGTTATCTTTACTACTACCATCACCACCACCACTACTACTACTGGTTTTGATCTGTTGCAGGCTGAAGAATCAAGAAGCGAAATAACGAAATTGGTAAAGACATCAAAAGTGGCAAATCTAGACAGAATTGGAAAGGTGAGTTTCAGTGTTTTGTACAGCTGTAGAACATCATCATCATCATCATTTAACGTCCGCTTTCCATGCTAGCATGGGTTGGACGACTTGACTGAGGACTGGTGAAACCGGATGGCAACACCAGGCTCCAATCTAAGTTTGGCAGAGTTTCTACAGCTGCTCTGCCTTAATAAATTCTGTCCGACCCTTTCAAGTATGGAAAGGTGGATTTTAAATGATGATGATGGCGATGATGCTGAGACTCCTTTACTGAAGAAGTTTACATAGAGGGGTTTTTTTGTACGTGAATTTGAGTTTTTAGTACTTTTCGGCTGGTCTCCACATATTAGGGTCCTAATTTGTGACAGCACTATCGTGTATAAAGCCAATAACTCTTTTTTACTGCCTTCTTTATAACTGCTGACAACAGCAGGGTGTGTATATATAACTTTGTATACATATTTTCACTAGAATCCGAAATCCTTGGAAAAATAAAACATAGAATATCATGTATGCTGGATGAAGATGTTTGCTTCCCAATCATGTGGTTTCAGGTTCAAATGCACTATACAACAAGACAAACACATACACACACACACACACACACACACACACACACATATATATATATATATATATACACAATGGGCTTCTTTCAGTTTCCATCTACCAAGTCCACTCACAAGGCTTTGGTTGGTCTGAGGTTATAGTAGAAGACACTTGCTCAAGTTGCCATGCAGTGGGACTGAACCCGGAACCATGTGGTTGGGAGGCAAGCTTCTTACCACAGCCATGCCTACCCTTGCTAACATGGAAAATGGACGTTAATGGATGACCATGATGATGATACATGTGTATATAAAGCAGGTGGGGGAGACAATCATATCACAAACACACACACATACATACATACACATGTCCCCATGACTTAGTGGTTGGGCAAACAAGACCAGTGCATCAACAACTGGGGTCAATTCATTTAACTAAAACCATCAAGATGGTGCCCCAGCATGGCTGAAACAAGTGATAGATACAAAAGATATATTCACAGAGTCAAAAAATAAGTAAAGTTACCTTCCGGAGTCATGCTGACTCATAAGGGCCACTTTCCTGGTTTCCATGGCGTATATATTCCCCACCTGGATGGGACGCTGGTCCTTCGCAGCGTTACTCATTTTTGCCAGCTGAGTGGACTGGAGCAATGTGAAATGAAGTGTTTTACTCAAGGACACAATGCATTGCCCGGTCTGGGGATCGAAACCATCAGTTCAACACCCAACGCCCTATTCACAGAGTAGAATAAAACAAACCAATATTCTTGTTTTATTTATGTATATATTGTTTTTTTTTCTTTCTACAGCTATCTCATGGCACTATACTCAAGAAATTGGAAAACAGCTTCAAAGTGCTTTTGGCGTCATCAGGGAAATTCGCTGTGCTACCCAAGATGCATCTGTCTGATTTCCAAAACCATTGTGATATGTTATGGGATATCTACAGTGAAGGGGACATGATGCGGGTTGTCAACTTTAAAAACCTTAACAAAGCCACTGTATCCTTTTTTGTTTTTCTTTTTTTTTTTTGTTTTTGAAACTAGTCACAAACCCTCACCTTTTTCCAAGCAATGAAATATTTTCTTGTGGCTAGACTTTTTTCCATGAAAGACCAGGAATGAACAACATCGCTTGTATAACAGTGATGCTTGTTTACAACCATCACATGATTTCACAACAAGGGTACACACACATATATACATACACACATTATACAGATACATATATGAGTTTCCTTTCAGATTAATTTCAAAAATATAGAATTCCTTAACCGTTTCTTAAGATATGTAGCAGTAAGCTTAGTCTGCGACTAACAGCTAAAAAGGGAAACTTTGTACAATCATTCAATAATATTCACGTAAGTTACTTTTTCTGTTTTGTTTTTTTTTAAATTTTTTTCTTGTTTCAGTTGTTTCATTGTGGTCATG
>NC_069002.1:27865525-27870306 GCF_001194135.2 Octopus bimaculoides | reverse complement strand
ACAATCATTCAATAATATTCACGTAAGTTACTTTTTCTGTTTTGTTTTTTTTAAAATCTTTTTCTTGTTTCAGTTGTTTCATTGTGGTCATGCTGGGGCAATGCCTCAAGGGATTTTAAGTCAAATGGGTCGACCCCAGTACTAATCTTTAAGTCTGGTATTTATTCTATTGGTCACAAACACACCAACACCGGTTGTCATGTGGTGATGGGAGACCAACAGATACATACACAGATACACGGGCATATGGCGTAGTGGTTAAAAGCGCGGGCTACTAACCCCAAGGTTCCGAGTTCGATTCACGGCAGCGACCTGATTAATAATAGTAATAATAATAATAATATAATAATAATAGTAACATCGATAGGAATGAGAACCCAGGTTCGAAATTTCCCCAAGACACCTGACGAAAGCTGGAGGGTATATCAGTTGTTTAATAATAATAATAATAATTTTAATAATGAACTTATTGTGTACAGTGCTCAGGTGCACTACAACTCATAAGAAAAAGTAACCAAAACTGCATGAACAGTACATAGAATACACACAGGAAGTGAACAATGACTAAATTTTAAAAATAAAAAAGATGGGGTGATAGGTGAATTTCAGGAAATATGGAAGTTTTGAAGGGTGTAGTGTCTTGACAGCTAACTACTGATGTGGGTAGTTTATTCCATGCTTCAGCAATTCTGGGTGTGAAAAAAATTTTTGTCTGTATTGAGTTTACATTGTATATTTTATTATAGGTTGGTCAGAATTTGATTGGAATTGTTAAAACGGTTGTTGATTATGGTGTATTTGTTGAATTTCCTGGAGGTCTTCTCAGTTTGGCAGTCACTAAGGTAAGGCGACATCAATAATCACCATTTTACAGCTGCTTTTAATAGCTTTGTATGTATGAGTGTGTGTGTGGATAATTTGGTCGTTAAGGGGAACAGTTGAAAAACTTTGCTTTCCAGCAGTGTTTAAACGTAGGTTAATTTTCACTAAATTATGCCCACAGCAATGTGGCAGAATGGCAGAACATTTATCAGCTTCGTGCCAGATTGGATTCCTTCCTATCACTAACCATTCTCAGTTTTCAGATTTGTTAATAATGTATATAAACATACGAGGGGGTGCTGGAAAGTTCCTGGCTTTATGGGTATTGCAAAAGGCTTGGTTGGAGGCCCAACCTTCCAAATTCTTTTACAGGGCTTAGAAAATTGTGGTGGACTGCTGCAATAAGTATATGAACCTGAGAGGGGAATATGTTGGATAGAATCATAATTAACTGATCCTGTATTTTCTTTTACCCAAAGCCAGGAACTTTTCAGCACCCCCTTGTATGTACCTTTCTTTATGCACCCTTATATATAGCACCAACCATTTTACAGAGTACCCTGGGTGGTTATTACATGGCATTGGCATAGGGAGTGAGGGGCATGGCCGTAAAGGACATGCCTGTATGTATGGATAACCATGATTTTACTTAGCTTACATCAATATTCTCTTACTTGTTTCAGTCATTTTGACTAAGGCCATGCTGGAGCACCGCCTTTTAGTCGAACATATTGACCTCTGGACTTAATCTTTGTAAGCCTGGTACTTATTCTATCGGTGTCTTCTGCCGAACCACTAAATTACAGGGACGTAAACACACCAACATTGGTTGTCAATTGATGGGGTGGGGGACAAACACAGACACAGAAACACACACATACGTATATACATATATATGCCACAGGTTTCTTTCAGTTTCCATCTACCAAATCCACTCACAAGGCTTTGGTCAGCTCAAGGCTATAGTAGACAACACTTACACAAGGTGCTGCACAGTGGGACTGAACCCGGAACCATGTGGCTGGTATTACTTGCAGCTTTTCTTGAACAGTTTCATTTCATGTCTAAAATCTTTTTTCTTTGGGTTGAATCAAATAAATGGAGTTTTTGAATCCATTTTCAGGATATAACAGCAGATCCAGACATAAATCTACACAAATATTTTAAAGAAGGCATGACCGTTTCCACTCATGTGTGTGGAATTAATCAGAAAAAGCGACAATTCAGAGTTAGCTTGAAACTCAGAAAAACTGACATTGACTCGGATTTTCAGCTAACTTACTTTCGCAATTACTTTAAGGATAAAAATATCATTATAGACCATCTAAAATCTAGGAAAGGTAAGTGTAGATTTGGAGTTTTTTTTTTGTTTCTCTAGTTTGTATTTTATTAATTGATTGTGGTCTTCCATAAGAATGTTAATCTGAGAATTATATGACTCCCTAAGAGCCAATTTGTGACCCCCGCTCACTTTCTCTCTTTCTCCCCTATATATATATATATATATATATATATATATATATATATATATATATATATATATATATAGATATGATAGTGAAGGCACATGGCTCAGTGGTTAGAGCATCGGGCTTACGATCGTGAGGTTGTGAGTTCAGAACCCAGACCGGGCTGCGTGTTGTGTTCTTGAGCAAGACATTTTATTTCACGTTGCTCCAGTTCACTCAGCTGTAGAAATGAGTTGCGAGGTCACCGGTGCTAAGCTGTATCGGCCTTTGCCCTTCCCTTGGGTAACATCCATGGTGTGCAGAGGGGGGGCGTATGCATGGGTGACTGCTGGTCTTCCATAAACAACCTTGCTTGGACTTGTGCCTGGGAGGGTAACTTTCTAGGTGCAATCCCACGGTCAGTCATGACCAAAGGGGGTCTCAGTATATATATGATGGACTCAACCATCATTAGATGACATGAGGGTTCGACAATTTCTTACCAAATAACCACACACAGATGATTTGTTTAGAGTGATCAAATGTTTGTGTAGAAATAAGCTTAATCCCTCCATCAGATCGACATTACCTGTACAGGTGTAACAAGTGCCACGTGTCAGATGTCAAAATGATTGCAGAGGAACATGAAATGAAGTACTTTGCTCAAGAACACAACGCAAGGCCTGGTCTGGGAATCGAACCCACAATCCTGCAACACCTTAACCACTAACCACTATATGTATGGGAGAATGTATGAAAAAAAAGACAACAGACGAGGACAGGTGGTGTAAACAACAAAAGGATGTATTAGTTTGATGCTCGGGGATACAGAAAGTCTTTAACGTTTCGAGCTACGCTCTTCAACAGAAAGAATACAGAGAAAAACACAGAGAAAAAAATAGGTAAAATAAACATCGAAGATGCTTTACCTCATGCAGAAAGTGCAGGAGCTACTCAGAGGTTGTGCAAACTCTTCTCAATTCATTGTAATGCTGGAAACCCTTCTGTACTGTCGGCAGATATCTCAGAGTCACAAGCATTTTATCCCTTAACCTGTATGCTTTGTCTGAGCCGGGCAGTGAGGACTAAACTAGCATTCGGCTATTGTGGGATTCCATTTGTGGTCTCTTGTCAACCGTTGCCGCCTTGAGCTTGTTTCAGCTGCCATGCCTATCTCTTTGATGGCATTCTTCAGTTATTTGGGTTCCAGACCTATCTTCTGCAGGAAGCCTCATATCTTCTGCCCACTAAGCTCCATGTCTGACTTGTGTTAAATTTCATGCGATTAGATTAATGGTACATGTCATATACTAGACCTGCCTAACCTGTGTCAGCACGTAAAAGCAGATAGCGAATTCATGATGATGGTGCTAATAACATCTAATTTTTCTCTTATTTCTACCTAGATTGTCCTTGGTTGTTTGAAGATTTACACACTGGGGATTTGTGCCATGTAACTGTTACCGAAGTGGTTAAAGAAGGTGTGCACTGTACATTGGAGTCAGGCACTAAAGGTTTCATTGCCACGCACCATAGAAAAGGTAAGTTTAAGCCATATTTTTTTACAGAAGTATTACTGGTATTCTTTGTTTCATAAATGTTAGACTGCATGGTATTTAGTCTTTTACATTTTACATCAGATAGGGATTTCAGTGACAAATGACCGAGACCTTTGGCAATTTGCCATGCTTGAGTAGAAGACCCCATCAGGCCAAGTGAAATTATAGTCGTGGCAGATGCTGGTGTCATGCAACTAGCACCTGCGCCAGTGGCATGTAATAGCACCCATTACACTGTCAGAGTGGTTAGCATTAGGAAGGGCATCCAGTTGTATAAACCATTCCAAATTAGACAAGTCTGGTGCAGTCCCTCAACTTACCAGCCCTGGTTAAACCATCTAACCCACGGACAATGGACATTAGGTGATGATGATCATGATGGTGTATATACATAAGTTTACTTGTCCCTCTATTTATTCAGCCAGCAATTTGTTTGCAAGTCTATTCATGAATCTGGCTATCTACTTGGATGTCTATCCATCTAGCCTGCCTATCTATAATTGCTCATCTGAATTATTGTGTGTCCATTTTAAGTTTGTCTGTCTCAGATAGATTTCATTCTCATCAAGAAACATTATATTCAGCTGATTACAAATGCCAAGTGTTTGCTCAATGAAGAACATACCTCTCAACATAATTTAGTAAATTAGCAACCTCAGGAAATGAGCTTTATTATTTCAGAAACAGTATACAACCCATAGGCACAGGAGTGGCTGTGTGGTAAGTAGCTTGCTTACCAACCACATGGTTCCGGGTTCATTCCCACTGCGTGGCACCTTGGGCAAGTGTCTTCTACTATAGCCTCGGGCCGACCAAAGCCTTTTGAGTAGATTTGGTAGACGGAAACAGAAAGAAGCCCATCGTATATATATATGTGTGTGTGTGTCTGTGTTTGTCCCCCCCAACATCGCTTGACAACCGATGCTGGTGTGTTTACGTCACCGTAACTTAG
>NC_069002.1:27862115-27865403 GCF_001194135.2 Octopus bimaculoides | reverse complement strand
CAAAAGTAACCGATAGAATAAGTACTAGGCTTCCAAAGAATAAGCCCTGGCGCTCCCTGACGACTAGATTAAGGATACACGTGTCTGTGGACTACTCAGCCACTTGCACATTAATCTCATGAGCAGGCTGTTCTGATGATGGGATCAGCTGGAACCTTCATTGTTGTAACCAACGATGTAGATTCTTTACGAAACAGTTTCCTTATGGTTTTTGTTTTCTTGTAGGTCTCACTGTTAAAAAAGATATGACAGTTGCAGCTGTTATATTAGATATGGATCTCTTGCAAGGAATTGTCCAGCTGGCTGCATCTCCTGTAGTTGTCAAACAGGTGATGAAAATGAAGAAGAAACCAGAAGAGGTGCAGTAAATGACTTTCTTTTTATATGTGTTGTTTTTTTATTGTTGTCAGTATTTTTGTTATTATTATTATTATTATTATTATGGTGGTGAGCTGGCAGAATTGTTAGCATCGCGGGCAAAATGCTTAGCAGCATTTCATCTGTCTTTATGTTCTGAGTTCAAATTCTGCTGAGGTCGACTTTGCCTTTCATCTTTTTAGGGTCAATAAATTAAGTACCAGTAAAACACTGGGGTTAATATAATCAATGAGTTCTGCACAAGAAAAAAAAATTCAGGCCTTGTGACTTTGGTAGAACGGATTATTATTATTATGTAATTATGATAACTGATAATTCTTTATGGCTGTGTGGTTAAGAAGTTCACATTGCAGCCACACGGTTTCAGGTTCAGTCCCACTGTGTGACACTCTGGGCAAATATCTTCTAGTACAGCCCCAGGCTCACCAATTCACTTCACAGAAGCCATATGCAAGCCCATCATGTATGTGTGTCTGTGTGTGTGTATATATATATATATATATATATATATATGTGTGTGTGTGCCTTCTCTACCACTTGACAACCAGTGTTGGTTTGTTCACATCCCTTTAACTTAACGATTTGGCAAAAAGAGACTGATAGAATAAGTACAAGACTTAAAAATGATAAGTACTTGAGTTGATTTCTTTGACTAAACACTTGAAGGTGGTACCCCAGCATGGGCACAGTCAAATAACTGAAACAAGTGAAAGATAAAAGATAGAAAGATGTATGTGTGTGAGAATGTGTTTGTTTCTTTGTCTTAACATCACATTCCAGTATTCAATTCTGTTATTCTACAAAACCAGGTAATGTGGTGGAGGTCTTAAAACTAATTCTTTTAATTTAGTTTCGAACATTAATATTTGAAATTGTTTATTTTTAGATTCCAAAGAATAAAAAACTCAAGTCACTTGTGCTGCTGGTTCGAAAGGAGTTTGTTATAGTTTTGTTAAAGATGAAAGGAAAGGCAAAATTAGCTTACCTTTCTCCGAAAATGGTAATATATATTTATTTAATTTTCATTCAAATTAATGTTTGTTTTACCATTTGCAAAAAAAAAAAAAGAAGAAATAATTGGTAAAAACTGAATAATTTAGGTACTCGGTCCATTCTGCGAGATGATTGATGTTAGAAAGGGCATCCAGCTGTAAAAACCATGTCCGAAACAGACACAGTAGCCAGGTGTAGTCTTCTACTGGCCAGCTCCTGTCAAACCGTCCAACCCATGCCAGCATAGAAAGCAGACATTAAATGATGATGGTGGTGGTGGTGGCAGCATAGTTAACCCTTTTGCTGCCAACTTTCTGAGATCACTCCTGCTTTTGTGATACAATTTCCATGTTTGAAAGTGATCTAAATTAAAACCAGCCATCAAAACGTTAATTTATGTTCCAAACTAATAATTAAACTGGACATATCAAGCTAAAATATTCTAATGGTGTCTCACACGTACCATACAATATTATTCTAAAAATAAACAATCATGTCATTGAAATCTCAAAGTTATAAAGTAATGCATGACTAATTCAAAACAATGTGAATAAACAAGTATGACATTTGACAAAGTAATCTGAACACTAAAGGGTTAAGACTGACAAACCAATATCAATAAATTCTTTCTTATTTCCAAAATTAATTGAAACAAAAGCAGTGGATTTCAACTGAAATATGGTAAGAAAAGGGTTTAGAAGTTCACTTCAGAATCACATGATTTCAGGTTCAATCTATCATGTATCTTCTACTAGAACACTGAGCTGACCAATGTCATGTGAGCAAATTCGGTAGACAGAAACTGTGAGGAATCCTGTTGTGCATTCCGGAAGTTTTGAGACTTTTTTTTTTTTTTTTAGGAGTGGCAGTTATAAGTGTCTTAGATTATTGTAAATTTAGTATGTCAGAAGTCAGCTTATTAGATGTATAGTAATGTACTATACATCTAATAAGCTGACTTGCCAACTGTGACAAGAGTCCTTGGACATGTTAACTTTGGAGATTAAAATTTTATGCTTCTTTGAAATAAATAAATGTCTCTCCTGGAAAAGTCCCAAAACTTCTGGAATGCACCTTGTATATACATATATATATATATATATATATATATATATATATATATATATATATATATATATATATATATACATATGTGTCTCTGTGTGTGTATATGAATATTGATATCTTACAGCTTTGCTTATCATTGCTGATGATGATGATGACAACTGCTATTATTATTATTATTATTATTATTATCATTATCATTATCATTATCATCATAATAAAAGGTGGCAAGCTGAAAGAATCGTTGGCACACCGGGCAAATGCTTAGCAGCATTTCATCCATCTTTATGGTCTGAGGCACTGGGGTCGAGATCATCATCATCATCATCATCGTTTAACGTCCGCTTTCCATGCTAGCATGGGTTGGACAATTTAACTGAGGATTGGCAAGCCAGGAGGCTGCACAAGGCTCCAATCTGATCTGGCAAAGTTTCTACAGCTGGATGCCCTTCCTAACGCCAGTAATCAACAAATCCCCTCCCCCACAAATTGTGGTAAAATTTAAAGAAATTGTTTTTGTTGTTGTTAAGGTGGCGAGCTTGCAGAATCGTTAGCACATCGAGTGAAATGCGCTTAGCAATATTTCGCCTGTTGCTGCTATGTTCTGAGTTCAAATTCCACCGAGGTCAACTTTGCCTTTCATCCTTTCAGGGTCGATAAAATAAGTACCAGTTGAGTACTGGGGTCAGTGTAATCAACAAGTCCCCTCTCTTAAAATTTCAGGCCTTGTGCCTTTAGTAGAAGGGATTATTATTATTATTATTATTATTATTATTATTATTATTATTATTATTATTATTATTATTATTATTATTATTATTATTATTATTATTATTATTATTATTATTATTA
>NC_069002.1:27859349-27861316 GCF_001194135.2 Octopus bimaculoides | reverse complement strand
TATATATATATATATATATGCATATGTAAATACAGTGCATTTAATTTTACTGAATCATAGCAAAGGAGGCATTGGTTAATTGTTAGCAAAAGAAAGAGAACAATAGTTTGTTTCATTAATTAGAGCTCTGCTCCAGTTAATGAGACTGAGGTTTACTCATTCTGTAGGCCACAAACCACTGTGGTCTACAGTCCAGGTAACTACTGAGTGATTTGAGTTTAGTACCTGTGTGTTGGCTATAGCTTAATGGTTGATGTTGTTTTTCAGTCACAGGCCAGCCATAGACCAAAGATCTTTCGAAGCCTGTTTGTCTTTTTTTTTTTTTTTTTTTTTTTCTGACTTAGTATATCTAGGACTACATTATCCAATATGTTTTTATTAAAAGATGAAATGACTTTTTCAATGTTTTATTCATTTGTTTTTTTTTTTTGTTTTTTTTCTTTCTGTTATTTTAGACGTATCAATGGTAAATATATTGTTAAACTGTATCAGCCAGTCAAACAAATCGCACGGCTTACAAAAAGGTTACAGGAAACTGCTAGGTTAGTACCTTCTTTGTCCATTTGATATAATTTTGACATATACGAGGATGTAATAAAAGGTTCCTGGCTTTGGGTAAAGAAAATACTGGAGAATCAGTTAATGATTTTATTCAACACATTCCCCTCTCGGATTTACACACTTATTGCAGCAGCCCTTCAGTTTTTCTAAGCCCTGTAAAAGGGCTTGGAAGGCTGGGCTTCCAATCAGGCCTTCCGTGATACCCTTAAAGCCAGGAACTTTCTAGCAGCCCCTCGTGTGTGTGTGTGTATATATATATATATATATAGGTACTGTAAGTTTAGAGGGAATACTTGATAAGTGTAAGCACCTGTATATGCCAGATAGTGGCAGAGGTGAGAGAATATATCAAACATAAATTAAAAACAAGAGCACAAAGGATATCGCAGTACACGTATTTCAAGCTATCCTTTGTGTTCTGTTTTTAATTTATGTTTGATATATATAAAATTAAGAAGGAGAGAAGACAAATTCAAAGGTCGATTTATATAGTATGTATTTTGTATACCATTGAGAATTTCGTTAATATGGATGGAATATACATCGACCTTTGAATTTATCTTCTCTCCTTAATTTTATATTCCTGAAGCTCTATCAGAGCGCTAATTGGTTGAGCTGTATAAAGTGGATATCTATATCACTTATTTATTCATTATATATATGTATGTATGTATATATAGACACACACAGTCACACACAAAAGGGTGCTAAAAAGTTCCTGGCTTTGGGTTAAAAAAAATACAGGAGGCTCAGTTAATTATGATTTTATTGAACATATTCTTCCCCTCTGAAATTCACTCAATTATTGCAACAGTCCTTCTGTTTTCCAACCAGACATTTTGCCATATCCTTAAAGCCAGGAACTTTTCAACACCTATTCAGGATAATTATGTTTGGTGGGTGACATCGTGGATTTGCAGTGGTTGTGTGTTCTTTGCACTCTGGAGGCTTTTCAAGTCAACAATCAATGCCACACCTTAATTAAACCAATCTTAATTATATGCCATTCTGCAGTTGTGTATTGCATTTCACTGGATGAAAGGCACTTTAACCCAATGACATGAAATTCTATGCCAAAATATTTCTAAGTGTGTCCTATTTCTATTTACTGTATTGGAAGTAGGCTTGGTTGAGTGGTTAGAACTTAGCTTGGTGATCATCAGGTCCCAAGTTCAGCCTCACTTCAAGTCATCTTGGACAAGTTTCTTTTACCATCACCTCAGGTCCAAGTGAAATTATTACATTGGTGGAAACTGTGTGGAAGCCTGCTGGATGATTTGTCATACAATGTCACACTGATTTGACCTGGGACTTTCAGTATTTAACTCTTTTGATACCAACCCACCTCAAACTGCCTTTCGTTCTTTAACCTTTTAGCATTTAAACCAGCCATGTCTGGCCCAAAT
>NC_069002.1:27858671-27859339 GCF_001194135.2 Octopus bimaculoides | reverse complement strand
AAGGTCATGAGTTCAATTCCTGGTGGCACATTGTGTCCTTGAGCAAGACACTTTATTTCACATTGCTCCAGTTCACTCAGCTGGAAAAAATGATAAGTACCTATATTTCAAAGGGCCAGCCTTGTCACACTGTGTGTAACGCTGAATCTCCCTGAGAACTATGTTTAGGGTACATGGTTGTCTGTGGAGTGCTCAGCCACTTGCACGTTAATTTTACAAGCAGGCTGTTCCGTTGATCGGAGCAACTGGAACCCTTGTTTTAACCGATGGAATGCCAGTAGCACATATCCCGCCTAAATATTGTACCTGTTTTATGTTCAAACCTGCCAGATTTAGCCTCTCACACATACTCTGCAATGTCATTCTAAAAATAGACAATCACATTCATTGAAATTTTGAAGCTAGGATTAATTCAAAACTACATGTATAAACAGGCGCAGGCGTGGCTGTGTGGTAAGAAGCATGCTTCCCAACCACATGGTTCCAGGTTCATTCCTACTGTTGTGGCATCTTGGTCAAATGTCTTCTAGTATAGCCTCAGATCAACCAAAAGCCTTGTGAATGGATTTGGTAGACGGAAACTGAAAGAAGCTTGTTGTGTGTGTGTGTCTGTCTGTCCCACTGCCATTGCTTGACAACCAATGCTGGTTTGTTTATGTCCCCGTAAC
>NC_069002.1:27857154-27857862 GCF_001194135.2 Octopus bimaculoides | reverse complement strand
CTAGTCATAGAGTTACAGGGCCAGTTTCTGTCATCATTATCATCATCATCATTATGTAATGTCTGTTTTCCATGCTGGCATGGGTTGGACAGTTTGACTGAAAACTGGTAAGCCGGGGAGCTGCACCAGGTGCTGATCCGATTTGACAAGCTTTCTACAGCTGGATGCCCTTCCTAACACCAACCCTTCCAAAAGTGTAGTGGGTTTTTTTACATGCCACCAGCATGACACTGGCATCGACCACAACTACGGTCTCACTTGGCTTCACAGGTCTATACAAGCAAAGTATATTACCAAAGGTCTCAGTCACCTGTCACTGCTTCCATGAGGCCCACCACTTGAACAGTGCTTATTACGTGCCACCTGCATGTGACATTTTTATAACCCCCTTGATGGGATGCCGGTCCATCACAGTAATACTCATTTCTGCCAGCTGGAGCTACATCAAATGAAGCGTTTTGCTCAAGAACACAATGCATTGCTCAGTCTGGGAATTGAAACCTCTATCTTGCAATCATGAGTGCAACACCCTAACTACTAGACCAGTGGTTTCCAACCTGGGGTCTGCGGATCCTGGTGGTCTGCAAAGGCGCTACTGGGGGTCCATGAACTAAATTCAAAATTTCATTTATACATCAAAATCAAAATCAAATCAAGCCACAATCAAATGGAAATTGTAGTTGTGGCTGATGCCAGTGCCGCCTGACT
>NC_069002.1:27856107-27857054 GCF_001194135.2 Octopus bimaculoides | reverse complement strand
GTGTGTGTGTGTCTGTCTGTCCCACTGCCATTGCTTGACAACCAATGCTGGTTTGTTTATGTCCCCGTAACTTAGTGGTTTGGCAAAAGAGACCAAGCATGGCCGCAGTCGAATGACTGAAACGAATAAAAGAATAAATAAATAAATATCATATTTGAAAGAGTAATCTGAATGCTAAAGGGTTAAACCAGCTCCCTTTTTTAAACCATCAAAATTTCATGTTTAATTTATGTTCCAAAGACCAGCTTAATGATGACAAAATTATTTTACAGAATTTTTCATTATTTTTCAAAATCCATTAGAAAAAAAAAGTATGTTTCAACAGAAATATGATAGCAAATGGGTTGATCTGACCAGATTCAGCCCAAATTTTCTATCTGTTCTATGTTTAAAACCAGCCAGATCTGGCCTCTCACACTTACCCTACAATGTCATTCTAAAAGTTAGCAATGATGTACAAAGTTACAAGATAATGCATGATTAATTCAAAGCAATGTGAATAACTAAGCGTTACATTTAAATAGAGTAAACTGAATGCTAAAGGGTTAAGGGTACGTATGTCTGTGGAATACTCAGCGAGTAACATGTTAATTTCACTGTATTGATCAGACTATTGGATGTTGTTATACATCCCTGGTTACAATGCACTTCCTTTTATTGTTGCAGTCTTTGAATTGTGTCACCCTTCTGTCTGTTGTGTGGGGGTGGGGTGGGGGGTGCAATGCCCTTCCCCTGAACAGAATGCTTGTTTCTTGCAGGGTTCCCTTTTATAGCTGAGTGGACAGGGTAAAGGATAAAGCGCCTTCCCTAGTCATAGAGTTACAGGGCCAGTTTCTGTCATCATTATCATCATCATCATTATGTAATGTCTGTTTTCCATGCTGGCATGGGTTGGACAGTTTGACTGAAAACTGGTAAGCCGGGGAGCTGCACCAGGTGCTGATCCG
>NC_069002.1:27854397-27855650 GCF_001194135.2 Octopus bimaculoides | reverse complement strand
TACTGGGGGTCCATGAACTAAATTCAAAATTTCATTTATACATCAAAATCAAAATCAAATCAAGCCACAATCAAATGGAAATTGTAGTTGTGGCTGATGCCAGTGCCGCCTGACTGGCTCCCCGTGCTGGTGGCCCATAAAAAGCACCATCCGAATGTGGCCGATGCCAGCCCCCTCTGGCCCCCATGCCGGTGGCACATAAAAACCACCCACTACACTTTCAGAATGGTTGGCGTTAGGAAGGGCATCCAGCTGTAGAAACACTGCTAGATCAGATAGGAGCCTGGCATGGCCTCCTGATTTCCCAAACCCCAGTCGAACTGTCCAATCCATACCAGCATGGAAAACGGACATTAAACGATAATGATGATGATATATACGCATAAGAATAAGTATATTGAAAGGGGTCGATGGGAAAATTCATTTAAATAAAAGGGTTGGGAACCACTACTAGACCGCACGCCTTCACACATGTTGCTTTGATAAGTAGAAATCCAGTTGATCAGACAACAGACAAATTAAATGCTCATCATTAAAATTTGTTTTGTGTTTTTTCCGCTGAGTAAATGCATCAAGAATGGATTTCTTTTTGAATGTTTTCAGTCAACCAAAATCTGCAAGAATTAGTAAAGAAATGGCTGTTGATCCAGACTCCACAACCCTGGAAAGCTCAAAGTTGAAGAAGAAGAAAAGAGCAACGAAACGAAAGTCTGAAGGTAACATTGATAGTGATGACGATGATGGTACTGGAAAAGATCCAAAGGAAAAGAAGTGCAAGCGGGACTCTAAAAAGGTAAATTCTGTTTCAAAAAAATTA
Source organism: Octopus bimaculoides (assembly GCF_001194135.2). Taxonomy (NCBI): domain Eukaryota; kingdom Metazoa; phylum Mollusca; class Cephalopoda; order Octopoda; family Octopodidae; genus Octopus; species Octopus bimaculoides. The sequence goes on along the minus strand of NC_069002.1, from coordinate 27,854,833 downwards.
CAAACAGTGGTGAGTGAGTGCCAACCATCTTCTTATATTGCATGTGCCTGGCTGTGTAATCTCAACCATATTTTGCCTATGCACCCCTTTGATCCCTGTCTCACTCTACCAGACCCCCATATTAAAAAAAAATCCTACTAAGAAATTTGTTTCCCAACCACATGGTTCCCGGTTCAGTCCCACTGAGTGGCACCTTAGGCGAGTGTCTTCTACTATAGCCTCAGGCCAACCAAAGCGTTGTGAGTGGATTTGGTAGATGGAAACTGAAAGAAGCCCATCGTGTATATATATGTATGTATGTGTTTGTTGTTTGTGTCTGTGTTTGTCCCCTCCCCCACCATCGCTTGACAACCGATGTCAGTGTGTTTACGTCCCCGTCACTTAGTGGCTTGGCAAAAAGAGACCGATAGACAGAGAGTAAGTCCTGGGGGCGATT
>NC_069002.1:27851109-27852987 GCF_001194135.2 Octopus bimaculoides | reverse complement strand
TTTTTTTTTTTTTTTTTTTTCTTTCTAAAGTCAATTGAAGTTATGCCCCCTGTCTTCTTTAACTGGGATAATGAAACTGTTGCCCCAACAAACCAGAACGGTCATGTCAGCAGCAGTGATGACGACATTGAAATGAGCGAAGACAAGGATGGAGAATCATCTACAGGTGTAAGTATTTTTGATTTGTTTTCTTCATATGCTAAACCTCACTGAGGAGACGACAAGGGACCAGGACTTATGGCGATTTGCTGTATTTGAGAAGACCCATCAAGCTTAGTAAAATCGCAGCCCTCCATACATGCAGGCATGTCCTTTATGGCCATGCCTCCATTCCCTCTCCCAGGTGAGAGGTCTTTGTCTTGCAGGGACCTGCACCGCGTAAAATGCACATGTGCCAATGCCACGTAAAATGCAATTGTGCCTGTGTCACGTAAAAAGTACCCTGCACATTTTGTAAAGTGGTTGGCATTAACCCATTACCTCCCATAATTCTATTAACTGGAATTTTTTTATGAAACTTTGATTTCTAGCATAAAACAGCCTTAGAAACATGCTGGAATGATCAAAATAACATTTTAAATAGAAATAAGCGAGAATATTGGGTGAAAAATTAGCAAACCTCATTTGAATATCAGAGAAATATATACCTAGTAGATATAGCAAAAAGGTTAGATATGTGTAAATATTGACAGATAATTAGGAAATTTGTAATTTTTAATTGATCTCATATGAGATCACTGGTAGGTAATGGGTTAAGAAGGGTATCCAGTCATAGAAACCATGCCAAAACAGACAATTAGAGCCTGGACAGTGTTCCAACTGGCCAGCTCCATGTCAAACCGTCTGACCCATGCTAGCATGGAAAACAGATGTTGAACGATAATGATGGTGTGTGAGGTGGCAGAGGGAAGCAGGGAAAGAACGAGAGATGTGTAGTAACAGTGATGGGTGTTAGAGGTACATGGAAGTTGCTATAGCATGTAGGGGGCAAAGGTGGAGGGGAAAGCCATCCACAGCAGATATGTACAAAAGAATGTATACAGAATATGTGCACAAGAGACAGGATGTATAACAGTTTACATCTGCTACTCTCACTTCTTTATTATTAATTTCATATTAAGAAATTTGTTGAAAAAAGTCACAATAATTATGCACCAACCCAATATATACATAGAACACAATATATACATCCACACATATAAAGTGTTTGTGAAGTTATTGTGATGTTAACTTGATAAATCAGGACATACCGATTCCTAACCGAATCTCTTTTCTGTTCCCACTTCTAATTGCACCTTCTTCATTTAGATTAATTACTGTTCATTTATATACACCTCCTGTTCAAATTATTGTTTTCTTATTTACCTGCAATGTTCTTAATTTTACAGAAACTCCTCAAGAAAAAGAAAGCTGCTAAGAAGCTTGAAAAAAAACAGGAAGAAGAAAGGTTATATGAAGTAAGTATATAGGTTGGTTCTCCTCACGAACCCTTTCTATTCCATTATCTCGTAGCTTTCAGATTTCAATTATGTCATTATATATTTATAGAATGACATTGTTGGGTAGGTATGAAAGGCTGAATCTGGCTTGTTTGAACATAAAACAAGTAGAATATTTGAGCTGAATATAGCTGGTTCAACCCTTTAGCATTCAGAATAGTCTGTTGAATTTAATGCTTATTTATTCAGTGTTTTGAATTAGTCATGCATTATCTCATAGCCTTTAGACCTGTTGAGGCAAGTGAAATCGAAATCGAACTAAATTCGACGACTGGCACCCATGCCAACGTCATCTCTTTCATTGGACACGAAATTCGGCTTGTGAAGACCTATTGGGGCAAGCGAAAGCAAAATCATGATGGTAACTGTGCCCAGCGTC
>NC_069002.1:27847235-27850683 GCF_001194135.2 Octopus bimaculoides | reverse complement strand
GCATGGAAAGCGGACGTTAAACGATGATGATGATGAATAGGTGTGAAAGGCTGGATCTGGCTGGATAGAACATGAAACCAGTAGAATATTTGTCCCAGATATGGTTGGTTTAACCCTTAGCATTCAGATTATTCTGTCCAATAGAATGTCTTTTATTGACATTACTTTGAATTAATTATGCATTATCTTTTAGCTTTGAGATTCTGATGATGTGATTGTATATTTTTAGAATGACAGTCAAGGGTAAGTGTGAATGGCTAGATCTGTCCTTAAGCTCTGAGATCAAATTCCACTGAGGTTGAATATGCCTTTCATCCTTTCGGGGTCAATAAATCAAATACCAGTGAAACACTGGGGTCAATATAATCAGCTTACCCCCTCCTCTAAAAATTGATAGGCTTGTGCCAAAATTAGAAATTATTGATAGTATTAATGATAACAATGATGATGATGATTCTTTCTACTGAAGGCACAAGGCCGGAAATTTGGGGGAGGTGGATAGTCAATTTCATCAACCCCAGTATGCAACTGGTACTTATTTTATCGACCCCAAAAAGGATAAAAGGCAAAGTCGACCTCGGCAGGATTTGAACTCAGTAATAAAGATAATATTGTCGACATCATCATTAAAGAAATTGTTGAGCACTGAGATTTAGTTTTGTTCTTATATGTTCTTGAAATCAATCAATGACTTAATCATTGTTGCTATCTTCATTATTATTATTCTTAATACTGTTATCTTGGTGTAGGCGCAATGGCCCAGTGGTTAGGGCAGCGAACTCGCTGTCATAGGATTGCAGTTTCGATTCCCAGCCCAGACCGGGCGTTGTGAGTGTTTATTGAGCGAAAACACCTAAAGCTCCTCGATGCTCCGGCAAGGGATGGTGACGAACCCTGCTGTACTGTTTCACCACAACTTTCTCTCACTCTTACTTTCTGTTTCTGTTGTGCCTGTAATTCAAAGGGTCAGCCTTGTCACACTGTGTCACGCTGAATATCCCCGAGAACTACATTAAGGGTACACGTGTCTGTGGAGTGCTCAGCCACTTGCACGTTAATTTCGCGAGCAGGCTGTTCCGTTGATCGGATCAACTGGAACCCTCGACGTCGTAAGCGACGGAGTGCCAACTAACTAACTAAGCTGTTATCTTGATTGACTTATTTCAGATTGAACGTCAACGGGTCATTGGAGAAAAACTGCCCGAAACTGCTGATGATTTTGACCGTCTTCTCCTCCATTCGCCAGACAGTTCCATGTTGTGGCTACGGTACATGGCTTTCCATTTGGAAACAGCTGAGATTGATAAGGCACGATCCATCGCAGAGAGAGCTCTGAAGACCATCTTATTCCGGTGAGATTTTTAGTAGTTCTTTGTACATTTGTAGCCTGTGGTAAAAATTTTAAGGAAGCTGGCTATACTCATAGCCAGATCAATGCATGGTAAGAAGCTTGCTCCCCAACCACATGATTCCGAGTTCAGTCCCACTGTGTGGCACTTTGGGTAAGTGTCTTCTGCTATAGCCTTGGGCTGACCAAAGCCTTGTGAGTGGATTTGGTAGACAGAAACTGAAAGAAGCCCATCATCATCATATATATATATATAAAATCATAACATAAGAAATAGTAATTTCTTAAAGTATGTGTTAATCCCATGTACCCAGACTTTGTGGACACCCTGTATATATATATATATATATATATATATATATATATATATATATATATATATATATATATACGTTTGTGTCTGTGTTTGTTCACACACGCACACACAGACACACACACACACACACATATACCATTGCTTGACAATCAGCGGTGATGTATTTATGTCCCTGTAATTTAGTGGCCAGCTCGGTAAAAGACACTGATAGAATAAGTACTAGGCTTACAAAGAATAAGTCCTGGGGTCGATTTCTTCAAATAAAACATAAGACAGTGCTCCAGTATGGCCGCAGTCAAATGCCTGAAACAGGTAAAAAAAATAAAAGAATATATATTTGTGTATGTGTGTGTGTGTATGTAATCTTGGGTACGACTTTAAGCTGCATCCCTAGTTTGGGAGTTCCAGGATTTTGAGGAGTGTGGAAGCACCTCTTAGCACTATTGATCCCAGGTCTATTCTGACCTGTAATAGTAGCACCTGTCAAGATCCCAGCTGTGGGTTAGTTAGCATATTAGGGCTTACTTGCCTATGCATGTGAAGACTGGATCTCTGCAAAAAAAGCCTCCGTTGTTTCAACAGACGTGCAAGGCAAGTAGGGCCATGCATTGTGGAGTGTAGAGAGCATGATATAGCAAATAAGACATCTTGATCATCCATTGCATCAGCCTCCATCGTGGGTCGTCTTGACCTGGTCTTGTCACTGGACTGAAGATGACCATGAATGAGAGAGCGAGGTTGATGATGTGCAACTCTTTTTCATTACGCAAGTTATCAGCCATCCTAGGATGACTAGACGGCCTTTGTTGCTCCAACAAACATCTGCTTTCCATGCTGGCATGTGTTGTCCTCATCCAATTGTGAGTTCAAATCCTGCAAGAGCTCGCTTTGATTTCCTTATCCTTCAAAAGTAAACAAAATATATATTTACTGAGCATATACTTGTGTTTATTCAATTAAGTCATCAACCATCCTTGGATGACTAGATGGCTCTTGTCTCTCCAACAAACATCAGTTATGTATGCATCTATGTATAAGACAGGCTTCCACATAGTTTCTGTCTACCAAATTCACTCACAAGTCCACATTGCTCAGTCCAGGTCTGTATAGTAGAAGGCGCTTGTCCAAGGTGCTGTGCTGTGGGATTGAACCTGAAACCACGTGACTGCAAAAGCAGGTTTCTTAACCACAGTCATGCATATGTCTAATAGATTTTTTTTTTACATTAGGCATAAGGCCACATGCTTGATTGACCAGACGCTCGTATATGCTCAGTAAATGCGTATTTTATTCACTTTTGAAGGATAAGGGAACCAAAGTGACCCCTAGCAGAATTCAAAATCACAATGAATAAGGACAACACATGCCAGCATGAAAAGCAGATACTTGTTGGAAACACAAGATTTACTAGCTCCGGGCTGGCGTAGAGTGATGGTGATGCTACCATGCTACCATATACATGGATATATATATTTACTTTTATATATATGTATATGTATATATATATATATAGATATCATCATCATCATCATCATCGTTTAACATCTGCTTTCCATGCTAGCATGGGTTGGACGATTTGACTGAGGACTGGTGAAACCCGATGGCTACACCAGGCTCCAATCTGATCTGCCAGAGTTTCTATAGCTAGATGCCCTTCCTAACGCCAACCACTCCGAGAGTGTAGTGGGTGCTTTTATGGATCATCCACCGGCACGAAGGCCAGTCAGGCGATATATATATATATATATATATATTTATTTATTTATTTATTTTTATAGATATAT
>NC_069002.1:27842823-27846532 GCF_001194135.2 Octopus bimaculoides | reverse complement strand
AGAATAACAAATTACTGGAGCGATCAGGAACCTTTTGGCGATGAATATATTTCGAGTATTATGAACGAGTACGATTTGTGAAGCTGAACCAATATTTACATGTGAGAGACACTAGCAGTACACCCCCCACCCCAGTACGTGGAGAACTTTGAGACAAAAATTATGCAATAGAATTGATTAAGAACCCTTTCTTCAATTATGTTCCAAATATCACATTAATATGTTGATAAATAAAAAAGTTACAGGTGTTTAATGAGACTAGTCTAAATTCATGATTATTTTAGAATTTAATTCAAACTCATGAGGGGTGTATTTTGGTCAGAAATATAATAACGAAAGGGTTAACTTTTTCATTACTGAATACTTGCTAAAATGCACTGCCTTTTGCTTTAATTAATTTGGGTAATAAAATTAAAGAAGTGCCAAACTCTAATTGTGGAGGTCAGTTTTGGCATGGTTTTTACTGCTGGATGACCTTCCAAAAGCCAACCACTTTACAGTGTGGACTAGATGCTTTTAAGTGGCACCGGAACTGGTGGTGGAGGGGTCACCAAGTAACTTTGCAAAACAAGGAATCTTTGAGAGGGATGGAGGCATTGAAATAAAGAGTTTATAAAAATACAAATAAGAAAATGAGATGACAAAGGAATAAACGATTGTCTTATGAGCTAATGAAGTTCATAAGATAATCCTTTATTCGTTTGTCATCTCATTTCCTTATTACCACTTTGTTCTGAAGCCTATGTATATATTTAGTTCTACACAAGGTTATTAGTCATGCAATGCCTAAACAAAATGTTGAAATCCAAATATGTAGATATGTATATATATATATATATACAGACAGAGACAGAGAAAGATGTGTGCAGTTGTAACTGTTGTTGTCAATGGTAAATGTAACAAAATTGTTTCCACTTTTACAGGCAGCAAGGGATGTTTATGATATTTTACTGAAACGGTTCCGTAAAGAGAAGGATGTCTGGATTCATTTTGCCATATTTTGCTTCAAAAATGGTTTCTTGGAGCAAGGAAGGGAACTGATTGAAAAAGCTGTACAGGTCATCGACAAGAAAAATCGTAAGTCTTGACATTTCAATCTCATTTTAATCAGAGTTTTATTTAGATACATTTGAGTGAGGTCGTTGCCAGTGCTGCTGGACTTACTCCTATGTAGGTGGCACGTAAAAACACCATTTGAGCATGGTCGTTGCCAGTACCAACAGACTGGCCCTCATGCCGGTCGCACGTAAACGCACCCACTACACTCTCGGAGTGGTTGGCGTCAGGAAGGGCATCCAGCTGTAGAAACTCTGCCAAATCAGATTGGAGCCTGGTGTAGGCATCTGGTTCGCCAGTCCTCGGTCAAATCGTCCAACCCATGCTAGCATGGAAAGCGGACATTAAACGATGATGATGATTCACTTTGCCATGTTTGCATGGGTCAGACAGAATTTGTTAAGGCGGATTTTCTAGAGCTGGGTGCCTTTCCTGTCACCAACCCTCAACTGCTTCCAAGCAAGGTAATGCTTCCCAATGGCCAGGCATGCTTTACACAACAGACTGGAAATGAACAAAACTGTTTGTATGACAGGGATGGTTGTCAGGACAAGGGTATGCACAGTCATACATTCATATATATGTGTGTGTGTGTGTGTATATATATATATATAGGTGCAGATGTGGCTGTGTGGTAAGAAGGTTGCTTCCAAACCGCATGGTTCTGGGTTCAGTCCCATCACATGGACACCTTGGGCAAGTTGTCTTCTACTATAGCCTTGGGACAGCCAAAGCCTTGTGAGTGGATTTGGTAGATGGAAACTGAAAGAAGCCCATCGTATGTATATCTGTGTGTCTGTCTGTGTTTGTCTGCTGCTCCCCACCATCACTTGACAACCAGTGCTGGCGTGTTTATGTCCCTCTAAACTAGCAGTTCAGCAAAAGTAAACCGATAGAATAAGTACTAGGCTTACAAAGAATATGTCCTGGGCTTGATTTCTTTGACTAAAACCCTCTAAGGCAGTGCTCCAGCATGGCCGCAGTCAAATGACTGAAACAACTAAAAGAATAAAAGAATGTATATACATACATATATATGTATATATATACATATATATATATGTATATATGGCAGGACAGTGTGACAGACCAAGAAGTGCAGGACAGAGCTTGTTCAACAAGCATTGAGTCAAAGTTGCTGAAGGCTTAGTTACACTGGACTGGACTTGTCATCAGAATGACTGACAACCGTGTACCCAGACAGCTGTTGTACGGTGAGCTTTACGCTAACAAGGAATGCATTTTGCATTCTATTTATATTATGTTCATCATCATAATCTGTTTTCCATGCTGGCGTGGGTTGGACGGTTTGACAGGAGCTACCCAGGCTCCATGTCTGTTTTAGCACAGTTTCTACCTCTGGATGCCCTTCCTAATGCCAACCACTTTACAGAGTGTACTGGGTGTTTCTAAGCTGACCCTGCATGAGTGTGTTGACATAACACTAATACAGATGTTTTTTATGTGTCACGCTCAGCTGGAGAGGCATGTAAGGACAACCATGCTCTTACTTAGCTTAACATATCTTCTCAAGCACAGCAAACCGCCAGGTATCTTGGTCCCCTGTCATCCTCTCTGTGAGGCCCAACATCTGAAAATCCTTTCTCACATTGTTATTCATTTTGTTCATCATTCTCAAGTACATGTATATTCATCATTTGGTCGTTGCCAGTACTGCCTGACTGGCTCCCATGCAAGTGGCATGTAAAAAGCACCATTCAAGCATGGTCAATGCCGGTACCGCCTGACTGGCCTTCATGCCGGTGGCACATAAAAAGCACCCACTACACTCTCAGAGTTGTTGGCATTAGAAAGGTCATCCAGCTGTAGAAACCTACCAGATCATATTGGAGTCTGGTATAGCCTTCAGGTTTGCCAGCCCTCGGTCAAACCATCCAATCTATGCCAGTATAAGAGGCGGACATTAAATGATGATGGTGATGATGATTTTATTCAATTTTAGAAAAATTGAAGCATGTCTTTGGCAATTCCGGAACTTATTGAACTTATTTTGTGTGTTTTTTTTGGCTCACCCTGCATGTATGTATATATATAACATTTTAATGTTCTTATATAAAATATATATATATAAAATTTTAATGCTTGCATGAGTCAGATGGAGTTTATTGAGGCAGACTTTCTATGGCTGGATGCCCTTCCTGTTGCTAACCTTCACCTGTTTTCAAGCCAGATATCCCTTCTGCTGAATATTGGAAAGGAATGACACCACTTGTATAACGGTTATGCTCATTTACAGCTATCACACAATTTCACAATTTCAAGACAAGGGAAAACAAGCATACACACACCTCCATATACACACATTCACACAATCACACACACATGCAAATCCACTCACAAGGCTTTGACCAGCCGAGGACTGTATTAGAAAACACTCGCCTGTTCAATGGGACTGAACCCAGAACCATCTGGTTGGCAACCAAACTTCTTAACCACACAGCCACGTCTCATTACATTTATTACAAATACAACTCTCTGAGTGGTTGGCGTTAGGAAGGGCATCCAGCTGTAGAAACTCTGCCAAATTAGATTGGAGCCTGGTGTAGCCATCTGGTTGCACCAGTCCTCAGTCAAATCGTCCAACCCATGCTAGCATGGAAAGCGGACGTTAAATGATGATGATGATGATGAC
>NC_069002.1:27837418-27842620 GCF_001194135.2 Octopus bimaculoides | reverse complement strand
TGTTGTTTAATCTTTGGTTAATCAGTGGTTAGGGCAGCGGACTCGCGGTCATAGGATCGCGGTTTCGATTCCCCGACCGGGCGTTGTGAGTGTTTATTGAGCGAAAACACCTAAAGCTCCACGAGGCTCCGGCAAGGGATGGTGGCGAACCCTGCTGTACTCTTTCACCACAGCTTTCTCTCACTCTTACTTCCTGTTTCTGTTGTACCTGTAATTCAAAGGGTCAGCCTTGTCACACTGTGTCACGCTGAATATCCCCGAGAACTACGTTAAGGGTAGACGTGTCTGTGGAGTGCTCAGCCACTTGCACGTTAATTTCACGAACAGGCTGTTCTGTTGATCGGATTAACTGGAACTCTCGACGTCGTAAGTGACGGAGTGCCAACAACAACAACACAATCTTTAAGCATTTAAACCAACCATATCCGGTTCGAATATTCTTCTTGTTTTATACTCAAGTTTTGGCATACATAGGATACATGGTCACATTTTTCGCTATTGTCATCATTGTTATGATTAAGTTGATGAGCTGGCAGGATCGTTAGTACACTGGAGGAAATGCTCAACGGTGTTCTGTCCATCTCTACATTCACCCGTTCAGGGTCAATAAGATAAGTTATTTTTGCTCTCACACATTGTGTATTTTTGGCTAAAACATGATGATTTATACCTTGTGATATTTCTTCTGGCTTTACATTCTGAGTTCAAATCTTACCAAGGTCAACTTTGCTTTTCATCCTTTCAAGGTTGATAAAATAAAGTACCAGTCAAGTGCTGGGGTAAATGTAATCGAATAGTTCCCTCCCCTCAAAATTTCAGGCCTTGTGCTATAACAGAAAGGATTATTATTGTCATCATTGTCATCTTCGTCATTATCATGTTGTTAATGATCTCTTATATATTATTTTCAAACCTGGGCATCAAACCGTTAATCCATTAATTGTTAATTAATGAAGTTAACATTTTCGTAAACAATTTGACTTTTAAGTTAACTTTGGAAATCGTTATTAGACTAATTAACTTCAATTGAATTGAAGTTAACGGATTTTATAGTTTTGGCACTTATTAAAGGTGTTTAGATGTGGTTTTAAAGCAAAAATGATGAAAAAAAATTTTTTTCTATAAAAATTAACGTTAACGGTTTATCAATAACTTCCATTACATTTGGAAATAATCAACTGATTAACAGTTATCGAAGTTAACTTTTTGGTTAACAGATTAATAGTTAACTTTTCAATTAATGGCACCCACCTTTGGTTATTTTACATTAATTTCTCTTTTTTTCTGACAATTCTTTCAGGCATCTCTTTCAACGAGTAACAAACTTGAGGCTTTCCTCTCGCAAAATGAAATTCTTCTACAAACGTTATTTGGACTTTGAAGAGAAAAACGGTGACAAAGAAAGCCAAGAAGCTGTGCGCGAGAAAGCAAAGCAATATGTAAATGAACTGGATTGAGCTGCCATCACTATATTTCCATTCATTGTTTGTAGAAATTTCATCACAGCACCAAGGACATGAAAAATAAGTGTTGCTTGAAGCAGGACGGAGGGGAAGGATCTGATGCTGTTGGTATGGACATTTGGAATCAGATTTTTATTAAAAAAAACAGGCACAAAACAAAAGAAAAAGAATAAAATACATAACTGAAGTCAAATTTTTGTTTTTGTTTTTTGAAAACAGGTATGGTTTAAGGGGGGTTGGGGGCAAGGGCATCCAACAGTAAAACAGCTCAATAATATATATTGTGTGTATATATATATATATGTGTGTGTGTGTGTATATGTGTTTGTGTTTTTATATATATATATATATATATGTGTGTGTGTGTATATGTGTGTTTGTGTTTATATATATATATATATGTGTGTGTGTGTGTGTGTGTAAAAACAACATACACATAGGCGCAGACATGGTTGTGTGGTAAGAAGCATGCTTGCTTCCCAACCACATGGTTCCAGGTTCAGTCCCACTGCATGGCACCTTGAGTAAGTGTCTTTTACTATAACTTTGGGCTGGTCAAAGCCTTGTGAGTAGATTTGGTTGATAGAAACTGAGAGATGTCTGTTGTATATATATATGTGTGTTTGTCCCCCACCACTGCTTAACAACCGGTGTTGGTCTGTTTTTGTCCCCACAACTTAGTGGTTTGGCAAAAAAAGACCAACAGAATGAGTACTAGGCTTTAAAAAGAAAAAAAGTCTTGGGGTCAAGTTGTTTCACTAAAATCCTTTAAAGCAGTGCCCCGTTTTGAGGGAATGAATTGTACCTGATGGACAGAACCAGATAGAGATTTTTGGTGCGAGACAGCAGAGTAAAGGCTGATCTCAAAACATGGAACCTTTTGAAGGAGATGATAGAGTACTTGAAAAGACTTGCCCACTGCCACAGAATTGAGATTCTAAAACCAAGGTTCCATTTAAAAAGCATGGTGTGGTTGCTGGTGCCATGTAATAAGCATGGGTGATGGTGCCATGTAAAAAGCACCCAGTACACTCTGTAAAGTGGTTGGAATTAGGAAGGGCATCCAGCCATAGAAACCAAGCCAAAACAAGCAATGGTACCTGGTGTGACTCCTGGCTTTGCTAGTTCAGTTCTTATGTATGTCAACCCTACAGATCACAGATTTGTGGTCTGTGTAGCTGAGAACTTTGAGCTCCAGAAAACTTATACCACTTCTGTCTACAGGCCTACAAAATATTCTATCCAGATATGATCTGGAAAACCCTTTGCGGTTTGCCCATGCCCACATAGGTGCATTTGAGAAATCCAGTTGGTACCTGTCAAGCAACTGAGCAGATTTGTGAGGCTTTTACACCTCCTTCTATCAGCTAGCCCCACCCTGTCTAGGCATGTGCTCAAGATAGCATTCCATTTGCCCACTAGCACTAAAGAGCATGACATCCCAAAGAAAACCTTCAATAGAAATCTGGCTGCCCCACCCCTGTTGAAGTGCATACAGTGACTAGTTTGAAGGTACCACCTTTGCTGTTGCTCATATCCAGGACCACCGACTTGCCCTCTGGATCCAGGAAGATCATCCATACTTTGAGATCCAGGCCAACTAAGAGATGCATAGTTCACAAAATATTCAAAAACAGGGGCTAGTTTGTGTGTTTTAGAAATCCTGGTCTCACTGGCTGCTATCACATCCAACCTGAGTGACCTGAGGCCATTGAGCAAGCGACCTTGCTTCCAGGGTGACCTCAGGCCACATACATTTATACAACTCACTCAGATAACCACATGTTGGCCTGAAAGTGTTGAGAGAAAAAAAAAAGGAGCAGGGTTACTTACCTTTCCGGTACTGTCAGCAGCTCACTGCCCCAGGCTCCATATCTGGTTGTGGTTTCTCTACAAAACCCTGCAAAAGTCTGTTAGTGGCCTCGACATCAGGGTTTCTCACGTCATTGGGGAAAGTCTCCCCGATGCTTATGTAAGTCTCTACTGGCATTTGTACCAACATTAAACTTTCCATAACCCTAAGGGTGCTGGTGTCATATTGCATTCCCTTTCTCAATTTCATTATTTCCAGCTATGAGAACCATCAAATTTTTGTTGGCTCTGTGGCTGACTGTTGTGTGTGCTTTCTTTATGGAGCGAGGTGGGGTTGCAATAGTGTTGTTGGGTGTGATGTTTAGACATGCCTCTGCCAGGGGTGCAGCCAGTCCACTTATGCGTACCTTTCCTTCATTGGACACTAAACTCCACTTGCGAAGACCTGTTGAGGCAAGTGAAATCGAAATCAAACTAAATTCGACGACTGGCACCCATACCAATGTCTCTCTCATTGAACACTAAACTCAGCTTGCGAAGACCTATTGGGGCAAGCGAAAGAGAAATCATGATGGCACCTGTGCCCAGCGTTGCCTTCCTGGCACGTTTAAAGACATTCAAGCGAGATCGTTGCCAGTGCTGCTGGACTGGCTCCTGTGCAGGTGGCACGTAAAACACACCATTTTGAGTGTGGCTGTTGCCAGTACCGCCTGACTGGCCTTCGTGCCGGTGGCACGTAAAAGCACCCACTACACTCTCTGAGTGGTTGGCGTTAGGAAGGGCATCCAGCTGTAGAAACTCTGCCAAATCAGATTGGAGCCTGGTTCACCAGTCCTCAGTCAAATCGTCCAACCCATGCTAGCATGGAAAGCAGACGTTAACCGATGATGATGTGTTCTTTACACTGGAGCTTTCAAGTATTGATGTAGGGGCAGGTCCTTTTCTTTTGCGTTGTCTTTTTTTTTTGTTTTTTGTGGCCCCTCATCTTTGCTACAGGATGTGGAGGAACCAGTGTCTTGGGGGTGCATACGTGTACTTGTGTTTGTGTGACCGTGTGCTTGAGAGAGGGGAAGATAGAGTGCTTGTTTGGGAGAGACCCTGGGTGGTTATCTCTGTTGTCTTTGTGCTTCACCTGAAGATGAGGCTGCATGTGTGGCATATTATTACTGTTGTTGCTGTTGTTGAGGGTTTGTTTAGATAGTGGGATTGGCTTCGTGCCTCCTATCTTTTGGGGAGCAGAAGGCACTGAGGAGGCTTGTGACCCCACAAATGTCGCATTTAGGCTTTCTGCCTTCTACTATAACATGCAATTCAACCCCCGTGTGTTGTTATTTATGAATGTACATGTATATGAAAGATAACAGATGTACATGTGAGCGCCCACAAAGTAAAACAGAGGGTAGCATGCTCACAGACACACATTGTCTTTCAGGTGCGGTCCCTGGAAGTTTTTGGAGAGAGGGCACAAGGTCAGAAGGGAATACCATTCCAGGAGAAAAGGGTTAATTACATTATTTAGAAGGGCACACTTCTTTTCTAGAGGTGGGGGGCACGTGCCCCTCAGTTCACCTCTTAAGTCCACCCTTGTCTTTCATATACATGTACATACAGCCTGGGCCAAGTTTAGAGAGCTCTTACCTCTGCTGGCGACAAAGGGACTCTCACTCAGGGTAAAAGGCAGACTGTATGATGCATGTGTACGAACAGCCATGCTACATGGCAGTGAAACATGGGCTGTGACTGCTGAGGACATGCGTAAGCTCGCAAGGAATGAAGCCAGTATGCTCCGCTGGATGTGTAATGTAAATGTGCATACCCGTCAGAGTGTAAGTATCTTGAGAGAAAAGCTGAACATAAGAAGCGTCAGTAGTGGTGTGCAAGAGAGACAATTGCGCTGGTTTGGACATATGGTGAGATTGAATGAGGA
>NC_069002.1:27836038-27837090 GCF_001194135.2 Octopus bimaculoides | reverse complement strand
GTGCTGTGCGTGAGAAGACCCGGCAAGCCAAGTGAGATCGTTGCCAGTGCCCCTGGACTGGCTCTTGTGCGGGTGGCACATAAAAGACACCATTTCGAGTGTGGCCGTTTTCGTGCGGGTGACACGTAAAAGCACCCACTACACTCTCTGAGTGGTTGGCGTTAGGAAGGGCATCCAGCTGTAGAAACTCTGCCAAATTAGATTGGAGCCTGGTGTAGCCATCCGGTTGCACCAGTCCTCAGTCAAATCGTCCAACCCATGCTAGCATGGAAAGCAGACGTTAAACGATGATGATGATGATGATGATGATGATTGTGCGAGTGAGTTTCACTATTCAAGTCATGAATATGGAAGTCACCAAAATAAATATAAAAAAAAATTTCATGGAAATTGCCAATTATTACAAGTCTGAGACCGAAAACGAGGGATTGCCAAATATATATAAATATATATATATATACGCTTATGAATTTATGTCGCAAGATTCCTGATGTGGAGTCGTGTGTTGGAACAGATATTGTTGTATTTCGGGATGGTCATTTAAAAAATTTTTTATGCCAAATAAACCACACACTATATGTTCGTTCTTCATCCGTTTATTACTGTTCTTATTCTAACTCTGACAGTGGATTAAACTGAGCAGGAGCACACGCGAAGACGGAAAGTGTGGCTGAGGAGGTCACAGATGTGTGACGAAAGATTTCCGGACGGTAGACATGAGTTAGAATAAGAACAGTAAAAGGCGGCGAGCTGGCAGAAACGTTAGCACGCCGGGCGAAATGTTTAGCCGTATTTTGTCTGCTGCTACGTTCAAATTCCGGCGAAGTCGACTTTACCTTTCATCCTTTCGGGGTCGATTAAATAAATACCAGTTACACACTGAGGAACAATATAATCGACTTAATCCGTTTGTCTGTCCCCTCTGTGTGTAGCCCCTTGTGGGTAGAAAAGAAATAAGAACAGTAATAAACGAGTGAAGAACGAATATAGAGTGCGTGTGCTTATTTACCCCTACCCCCCAAAATGACCATCCCGAAATACAACAATATATA
>NC_069002.1:27833915-27834967 GCF_001194135.2 Octopus bimaculoides | reverse complement strand
TGTGTGTGTCTGTGTTTGTCCCCCCACTTGACAACCGATGCTGGTGTGTTTATGTCCCCGTAAACTAGCGGTTCGGCAAAAAGAGACCGATAGAATAAGTACTGGGCTTACAAAGAAGAAGTCCTGGGGTCGATTTGCTCGACTAAAGGCGGTGCTCCAGCATGGCCGCAGTCAAACGACTGAAACAAATAAAGAGTAAACAAAATCAGCGGGGCACACTTGTGTATGTATGCCAATGTTTAGATTTCTTTGTGTTTTCCTTTTAAAACAGAAAAAAAAACGTATTTTTATTATTATTGGCGTAAATGAAGAGAGTAAAATATACTTTATGCCTTATATTTGAGACAGTATTTGAGGCGCAACACATCTTTATTTGGTCGCTAGATATCTCAGATTTGTACAACGTTTAACTCTCTGAATGACAGACATGTTTTTTGCAGGATTTTTAATATCACGATAATGTCTATATTTCTTTATTTTCCGTTATTTTAAAGTTGAATACTTAAAAGGAAGCACCTAATTTTATCTAACATTTGATTAAGTTGCCGAATCTATAAGTAAACAACGACTTTCTTCCATAGAAGCGACAAACTACATTCTACATCCAATTTACAAAATACTACGATTAATTAAACCGCGTTAATTACTGTTATTGTATATTTTATACTAGACATAAAGCTGCTCACCTCAGTATTTTTGTAGACGTTTGGTTATCTATATATATAAAAATGAGAATGTGTGTCTGTCTGTCTGTCTGTCTGTCTGTGTGAATCCCTAAAACTCGAGAACTACGCAACCAATTTCATTCAAATTCTACAGATGCCTTACTTAGGGTTCCAGTTGTGTTTTAATCAAAAAAAATTTTAACTTCTTGCAGAGTTCGAGCCCACGGCAACATAATATCTCCTCCACTATTTAAGTATTACGTGTCAAAAGTGAAACAAAAACACTCATGTCAAATACTTTCACTTTAAAAATGAAACTATTCTACTAACTGAAACAATCACATTTCGATACTGTAGTGACAGATACTTTCACAGAGAGAGAAAGAG
>NC_069002.1:27832130-27833281 GCF_001194135.2 Octopus bimaculoides | reverse complement strand
GGATTTCTGCAATGTGGTGCATAAATTGTCAAGTAAATGAGACGCATCTTTGCCTCCACTGATTCACTTGCAAAGTGTTGAGTAAAATTATTTCGTTGCAGACCTCCTTTGGGTCTTTTTATTATCACTGCGACACACATAGTCCCCAGTTGGTAACATTGATTTCAAGGCCCTCCTAGATGAGAGACTGGCATTCCACTTAATGTCTATGTTCCATGCTGGCATGGATTGGAGAGTTATTAATGTAGAAATATGGTATCGTAGCTACTAACAGTTGAGGGTTGCGTAGTCTAGATGGCATTTTTAGATTTCATTATTCTCTTTAACCCGGGCAAAGCCGGGTATTTCTGCTAGTTCTATTCATAAAGTGTAAATAATAATAATACGTTATGAGAGACAATGAGGGAACCTGTGGTTGCTGAGACTAATGAAACAAACTTAATTACCATTTTATGCTATATTTTACTAAAATATCAGACTTAGAATTTTTGTGGAGTCCAGCGTGTTTGTATGTGGTCCCTCTTTGGTAGAGGTAAAGAATACGTATACCACCCGTTTTCGGTTCAACAAAAACCCCTAATCCTAACCCCAACACCGGGTGTACGTATTCATTACTTTCGCCCCCTCTTTTGTATCGAAGATCTTTAATTACGTTCATGCTTCGATAAGTTTACCGAATATTTTATGAAGTACTTATTAAATACGTTTCAAACTTTCTTTTTTTGTCATTTTTCGTCGTCTGCTTTGGTTTCTTTGGATTCCATTTAATAACTGTCGTTTTAATTATATCGTAAAATGATTGTTTTCAGATTGCAGCATACCCATCTATCTAAATGCAAAGCTCGGCACCTTTGCATAAGTCCTGTTTTACAAAAAGAAAATGAAGACAAAATTTCTGACAAAGAAGATACACCAAAAAAGTAAGTTTTAAATCTTAAATAAGATCGTTTTTTGGGAGAGAGGGGGGGGCGTTTATTTCAGAACTGGCATAAATATCTTTTACCTTTTATTTGTTTTAATCATTAGACTGCGGCCATCCTGGGGCACCGCCTTAGAGGGTTTTAGTAGGTCAAATTGACCACAGGATTTTTTAAAACCTGGTACTTATTCTATAGCTCTCTTTTGCCAAATACTAATTATACAACACTAAT
>NC_069002.1:27827941-27831823 GCF_001194135.2 Octopus bimaculoides | reverse complement strand
GCAGCTGACGCGAAACCTAGCCTTAGCATTGAGTAAGTAAAATTTCGGAATGTTACTTTTTATTTCTGTATTTCAAAAGTTCCTTTGTAATTATCTCATTTGATATTGTTAGATAAATCCTTTCATCATCGTCGTTTAACGTCTGCTTTCCATGCTGGCATGGGTTAGACGGTTTGACTGAGGACTGGCAAGCCAGAAGGCTGCACCAGGTTCCAATGTAATCTGGCAAGGTTTCTACAGCTGGATGCCCTTCCTGACCCCAGCCACTCTGAGAGGGTAGTGGGTTCTTTTTACATGCCACCAGCCAGTCAGGCAGCACTCAAATGATACTTCAAGCAGTAGTGGCATCGGCCACGACAATGATTTCACTTGACTCAACAGGTCTTCTCAAGCACAGTATATTACCCAATGATTGAAGAGTACTCTTAAATGGGCCAATTATGCAACACTGTCATAGGGCACAGCTACAGTCTCACTTAGCTTGTTGGATCTTCTCAAGCATAGCATATCTCCAAAGGTCTCAGTCGCTCATCATTGCCTCCATGAGGCCCAACGTTCAAAGGTTGTGCTTCACCACCTCATCCATACCATATCATTTCCTTACCATATTTTTATTGAATGGTAACTAACTTACAAACTAGCACTCCGTCAGTTACAATGTCGTGGGTTCCAGTTGATGTGATCAATGTAACAACCTACTTGTAAAATTAACTTGGAAGGGGCTGAGCACTCCATAGACGTGTGCCCTTAATATAGTTCTCAAGGAAATTCAGAGTGGCTGTGTGGTAAGTAGCTTGCTTACCAACCACATGGTTCTGGGTTCAGTCTCACTGCGTGGCACCTTGGGCAAGTGTCTTCTACTATAGCCTCGGGCCAACGAAAGCCTTGTGAGTGGATTTGGTAGACGGAAACTGAAAGAAGCCCGTAGTACAAGCTGCCAAAATTCCAGCTTGCAAATTTGACATATGCCGCACAGGGAGAGCAGAACATGTCAGATAGTACAGATGCTGTAGCTGTGGTCATTTATCATTGAGGTGTAGAGGTCATGTTTGGAAATTCAGTGAGAGTGCAAATTCACATGTGGTCTCCGGTTACATGCATACACACTTTGAGACAGTGTGATCCGTAGCAGCTCATCTTGTCATTCATTGTCAATCATCACAGAGGATTCAGTGACCAAGTCACCACCAGTTATCAGAGTACACGTAGCCTGGGTTTAAAGCGGGTGGTACTCCTGCTAGTTGACCCATAGCTGGGACCCTAACAGATGCTACTACTCCTGGTCAGAGTAAACCTGGAAACAAAATGGCTAAGAGGTGGTTCCCCACACTTCAAAACCTTAGAGCTCCTGAATCAGTCCCATTATTGGATGCAGTTTAAAGACTTACCCAGGACTACTTTGGTTTTCTTT
Organism: Octopus bimaculoides; assembly: GCF_001194135.2. Lineage (NCBI taxonomy): Eukaryota > Metazoa > Mollusca > Cephalopoda > Octopoda > Octopodidae > Octopus > Octopus bimaculoides. Next base: position 27,830,412 of record NC_069002.1, on the reverse strand, counting down.
GAGGCTTCTTGATTCTAATCTTTGCTCCCATGTTTAGAATTTCTTTTCCAAATCTTTGATAGACTTTAGACTTAATCATGAGAACCATGTTATCAGCATTCAGGAGTTCACCTGGACAGCTGATAATACCTCTGTTATAGCCCAGAGAACTGTAATAAACAGGAATGGAGTAAGAACTGAACTTTGTTGCACACTTACTCCTGCATGTTAAAGTCTTTGCTGAACTATTATCAATTCTCACCTAGCACCTCTGTATATGGCTTGCATAGTACCACAGAACCTGGTACCTTATCAAGACCCTTCACTTGATCAATGGATGCTTAGTATAGTGGTTTTGCTCTTAGCCAAGTACTTCTGTAGTTGTCTCCCTGGGGAAAAAACATCAGTGATACCCTGCTTTCTGACATAAAACCAGACTGCATCTTATCTACTCAGCTAAATCACTTGATAATCTTTCTGTTACATTGAATATCTGGTCCATTAGTATGATTTCTCTGTAGTTGCTTCTTTCTAGAACATCTCCTTAGCCTTTATAGCAGTTAATGATGATACTGCTATACCAGTGATTGGCTCAGACTCCATTCTCTTCTTTGATTTGCAATGTCTGTGATTAGTACATGCCCTATTTTGCCAGATGTTTTCTTTATCTCAGCTACTGTCGTAGTAATCCTTACCTTTATATCATTAATTGTGCTTTTATCTGTTAGCTGTCATCAGGTTATCAAGTTTTTTAATAATAAAAACAAACAGAGGTCTCAAGGTCTCTAGCTTCATAACCTTAATTGTATAGCTGTCAACCAGTTCTCAGTTTTTTTTCATACTGAAAATTAACAGAGGTCTCTAAATTACAGTGCCTTATATGAAATAATTTAATTCACTGGAAATACTTTCAAAAACAAATTCACAAATTCATGCAGCTGGATCAAATTAATAAAATTGAAAATAGGAAACTGATGCAAAGATGTGTAGTGATGGCTCAAAGAGTTTTTAAATACCTGGGTAAACTCATTGCTTATTATACAGGGTGCGGCAGAAAGGTTTCCTCGATATCAGTTTATTAACCTTTGAAATTGGGGCAACCGTTCTGCCACACCCTGTATCTCTTTATTAGTCTGGAAACTTCCTTCATATGTTAATGTATTTTTTTTATTTTTTAGAAATTTATTTGCTGGGATGAAAGTTATCAAAGAGAGAACATCATATTCAGGAAAAGAAATGAGAACTGACTGTGAGTAAAATTCTAAAAATGTCTTGAATGTATGTGCATTTATTAATCCTTTTGATACCAACTCGTCTGAGAGTACCCCTGGTTCTGTGACACAAACTTCAAGTCTTAATGTGATCTAAATTAAATCCTTCCATCAAAATTCCATGTCAGTATATGTTCCAAACACCAGTTTAATAATGACGAAAGTTATTTTACTAAAGTCGTCATTATTTACAAAGTTAATAGAAATAAAAGCAGTGTATTTTAACAGGAATATGGTAACAAGAGGATTGAAGAGTGAAGAAAAAGCGTTTAGCATATAAAACACATATCTTTAATATGGCTTTATCAGTGGAGCCATAACTGAAAAGAAAATTAAAGAGAAAGCTGCTTAGGTGATACAAACAGTTTTGTAAATAATTTTCAAGTTTTGCCAGCATGCAACATGGACATTAAATGATAACATTCTATCAAGGTGTTTATGGCAATATTTATTACTCTCACATAAAGAGGGAAGCATAACAGAGAAATAGACCTCAATTTAAATTATATAACTACATAAAAACAGAACATGAGGAAGAAGAAATAGAAATTGCAAATGAATATTCCTATTATCTTATAATTGTAAAGGTTCTCCGCAATTAAAATAATTAAAATTATAGATTTATTCCTTGTCATCATTATATTTAGCAAACAAAGGTAACACATTCATCTACTCCTAGTTTTTTTTAACAGCTATCAGGTCACAGGGCTTTGTACTTTGTCATGGGTCTTCTCTAGATCAACGAATGCTGAATATAGTGCCTTGATCTTAGCTAAAAATTTCCTCTGTAGTTGTTTCATGGGGAAGAAAACATTAGTGGGTACCCTTAGTGAGTGCTCCCTTCTAGCATAAAGTCGAACTGTATCTCATCATCATCGTTTAACATCTACTTTCCATGCTGGCATGGGTTGGATGGTTCAACTGGGGTCTGGGAAGCCAGGAGGCTGCACCAAGCTCCTGTCTGATCTGGCAGTGTTTCTACAGCCGGATGCCCTTCCTAATGCCAACCACTCCATGAGTGTAGTGGGTGCTTTTTACGTGCCACTGGCACAGGGGCCAGAGGAGGCTGGCAACGGCCATGATCGGTTGGTGCTTTTTACATGCCACCAGCACAAACGTCAATCAAGGCGGTACTGGCATCGGCCATGCTCGCATGGTGCTTTTTACGTGCCACCGGCATGGGGATCACAACCACAATTTCCATTTGATTTTCATTTTGAT
>NC_069002.1:27815276-27827052 GCF_001194135.2 Octopus bimaculoides | reverse complement strand
GGCACATAAAAGACACCATTTCGAGCGTGGCCGTTTTCGTGCGGGTGACACGTAAAAGCACCCACTACACTCTCTGAGTGGTTGGCGTTAGGAAGGGCATCCAGCTGTAGAAACTCTGCCAAATCAGACTGGAGCCTGGTGTTGCCATCCGGTTTCACCAGTCCTCAGTCAAATCGTCCAACCCATGCTAGCATGGAAAGCGGACGTTAAACGATGATGATGATGATGATGATCTCTATGATATCCCTGTACATGCCCTTTTTTTACCCTGTGTGTGTGTAAGCAAAAGCTGGGTATTGTAATCACTCGTCTTTGTGTGTTTGCAAAATTACTGGAAAGCAGGAGAACAGATTTTCACATTTGGCAGAAATACTCATTGGATGAGTGGCTCAAAAGGATGAACATTTGGTTTGATCATCTTTCAAAAAAAAAATCAAACTAACAAATTTCCCAATGAGGAAGTAGTCATATTATTTTGTTCACTTTCCTTTTCATATGAATTGACCCTCATCTACATGTGTATAGATTATGGCATACTTATGCACATAGACATGTATGCATACATACATAAATATGCGACTGTGTGTGTGCATGCTTGCATACAGTGATGGATTCGAGGGTTTTGTTTATTTACGACTTGATTTCTTAATTTCACCAGAGTACAAATACCTCTAATGGTGATAGTTAAAAAAAAAGAATAAAATGAAATGGAACTTATAAATTTCCCGATAAGCAAGTGGTCATATTATTTTGTTCACTTTCTTTTGCATATGAATCAATCCTCATCTGTGTGTGTATAGATCGTGGTGTACCTATGTGCGTAGACACGTGTGCGTACATACATACATATGTGTGTGTGTGTGTACACTGATGGATTTCTGAACTTCACCAGAGTATAAATACCCATAATGGTGATACTTAAAAAAAAAAAATAATTAATTCACTTCAATTAAAAATCATGGGTAAGCAACACAGGGTATGCATTGCCCCTCCAATACCTTTTTTTTAAAGTGCCTTTGTTGTAGTTGGTGGTGATATTGCTACAATGACAGCTTAGACATTGTTAGTGTGGCATGACACCTTTAGACACTAGGAAATCAAATATAAAATACTCACTTAATCACACATTTATTGAAATTACTCACTTAATCATATATCCATTGAAAGCATAGAAAATATATTTTTAGTCCAGGGGAAAACAAAAAGAATGGTGCTTTTTTTAAAGCTCATATTTCTTCTATTTTGGTGCATTGAATGTAAATCAAAATGCTGTATTTCCTTTAGAATTTCTTTGGAAAATATCCTTCCAGTGTCTTAAAATCAAAGTTAAATTTTCTTTTTCTTTCTCTTTCTTCATTGAACAGCTCAGACACCTCCAATGAAGCCCAAGAAAATTATTCATACTGAAAGGTAACAGTAAATTTTACTATTTGGAATGTGTGTGTGTGTGTGTGTATCTAAATACACACATATGTTAGCTCTGGGTTTAAATCCAATAGAAAACTCATGCAAACATGTCAGCAGGGAAATTGAATAAATGATATGATTATATAAACTATGAGTGGCTATGTGGTAAGTAGCTTGCTTACCAACCACATGGTTCCAAGTTCAGTCTCACTGCGTGGCATCTTGAGCAAGTGTCTACTACTATAGCCTCGGGCCAACCGAAGCCTTGTGAGTGGATTTGGTAGATGGCAACTGAAAGAAGCCCCCATATCATCGTTTAACGTCCGCTTTCCATGCTAGCATAGGATAAAATCTTTATAAGAATTTATCAAGTAGTCAGCGTGAAAAAACCCCATGAGGAAAAAACCCATCGTTTTTTCCATAAATATATATAATTTGTATAAGGGCATTAACTATATAGTAATGCCTCACGCTTAGAGGGTAGTTTTTGACTTATTTAGTCCCTCTAAGCGTGAGGCATTACTATATATATATATATATGTGTGTGTGTGTATGTGTACATGTATGTATGTATGTGTGTATGTTTGGGTATTTGTGTTTGTCCCCTTACCATCGTTTGACAACTGATGTTGGTGTGTTTACGTCACCGTAACATTAGCAGTTCGGCAAAAGAGACCAATAGAATAAGTTCTGGGGGTTGATTTGCTAGACTAAAGGCGATACTCCAGCATGGCCGCAGTCAAATGACTGAAAAAATAAAAGAAAAATAATATGTGTATGTATGTATGTGTGTGTGTATATATATTGTTACGAACGCCCGCACGCGAAGCACCTCTTTAACGTAGAGAGAACTCGCGTGTGCACGAACGTCGACGCTCAGTGAGTTGGGATGCTCGCCATGGCCACCAATAAGCCCCAGCTGGAGCACGCAACGAAGAACAACAAGCAAAAGGAGGAGGGGAAGAAATAACACGGAGACCCTACGCTGGGTAGCGGAACTAACTTTTTCTTTTTACATCAAACATCAGAATAAAACATTACATCATCAACACATTGCATAACAATTCAAATCCAATAGCATATAACAATAGCACATGCAACATAATCAAAGGCTTACAATCATTACATAAGCAAGAGTTCGTACATCAAGTCCATCAAAAGTTCTTTCACTTCTTTGTTTTCTTTTCAATTAAGCAACATGTAACGAAGTTCTTTCTTTTTTTTTTTCTCTTTTAAGTTAACATCACAGTTAACAGTTCTTTTTCTTTATACATCATAACGGCAAGTACATTTTTCTTGGAAGAATATTTACACAACCCTTTACTGTAATAACTTCCTTTCTTTCAAAACTCCTACTATCCAAGAAGTAACCAACTGACTACTACGATCTCTTTTGGCTGCCACAACAGTTCCATCTCTCTGTCTGAGACTCTATACATTTCTGCTTACTCGTACCTGCTGACTATAGGCCCTCTCTCTGTCAGATTTATCACTGTTCATCTTCACTGGCTGACGTTCTTCATCCAACTCTCAGGCCAACTGCTTCGGCCAACTCGACTGGCCAACTCGCCTGATACCAACTGTTCGCGCCAATTCTTTGTTTATCACAAATACCATAGCTCAATAGTGTTACTTTACCCCCTCCCAAAGCTGGGTCAGTTCAGTACAATTCCTCACTTGTTTTTCTGAACTTTTGGTGACCGGAAAGGGTCACCGATCACTCCTACGCTAAAAATAGCTGTACTTGTTCACAAGACAAAGGAAATACCATTATCCTCAACAACCAGAATACGGTTTCAAAACCCAGCTCGGGAGATAGGGATATAACATTAGTTTGTATTTTCGGTGTTGTGAGTGTTTATTGAGCAAAAACACCTAAAGCTCCAAAAGGCTGCCCTACTGTACTCTTTCATCACAACTTTCTCTCACTCTTTCTTTCTGTTTCTGTTGTACCTGTATTTCAAAGGGCCAGCCTTGTCACACTCTCTGTCACACTGAATCTCCCCGAGAATTATGTTAAAGGCACACCTGTCTGTGGAGTGCTCAGCCACTTGCACGTTAATTTCACGAGCAGGCTGTTCCCTTGACTGGATCAACTGAAACCCTCATCGTCGTAACTGACGGAGTGCCACAATATATGTATATATATGTGAGTGTGTGTGTATATACAGGGTTGGCCAAACATTACCTGACAGTTAATCAAAACCATTTAATTCCATGATTTATTTATGTTTAACAACTGAATCAATTTAATAAAAGCTTCTGAATATGAAACATCATGAAAATCATTCAAACCGAAATCATTCTTGAGCAACACATTTTCCCATTCAAGTCAATACAGAATTACAAATAGTATTTATGGAAATTTGATTTACTGTCGGGTGACTTCTGGCCAACCCTGTATATAATAAAACATATATTTATTATTATTATTATTTGTAAGGTAGCAAGCTGGCAGAGTTCTCAGTTCACTGGACAAAATGCTTTATAACAATTCATTCATCTTTATGCTCTGAGGTCAAATTCTACCAAGATTGGTTTTTCCTGTTCGTCACCCTTTAGGGGTCGATACATTATAATTAAGGTGGCAAACTGGTAGAATCGTTAGCATGACAGGCAAAATACTTAGCTACATTTCATCCATCATTATGTTCTGAGTTCAAATTCCACCGGGGGTCAACTTTGCCTTTCATCCTTTCGGGGTTGATAAATTAAATACCAGTAAAACACTGGGGTCAGTATAATCAGCTAGTCTCTTCCCACAAAATTTCAGGCCTTGTGCCTTTAATAGAAGGGATTATTATTATTATTATTATTATTATTATTTATGTAACCATGTGTAATTTTTTTTTTCTTACTTGTACTTAAATCATTATATGCTGGTTTTTCATGTTTTCTGAAATCTTCTGAAATTCCCAAGAATGTGAAATGTTTAATAGATTCTCTTGGTTTTACACAGCACAAAGTTATTTTCTGCTCCCGGCCTTCAAATTTTCGACAAAGTTACACAACCTCCACCTGAACCAGGTAATTTCTTTTTTGTTTTTCCTAAGTTGCTATTTCAGAATTATTTCCGAGAGTGAGAGCTGCAAACACTAATTACTGTCTACTAGTACATGACCCGATTTTCTGAGCCTGGAATAAATTACATTTTGTTTCATTGCAGTCATCACCATCATCATTTAATGTCTGTTGTCCCTGCTGGCATGGGTTGGATGGTTTGACCAGGGCTGTCAAGCTGGAAGGCTGCACCTGGCTCCTGTCTGCTTTGGCATGGGTTCTAAGGCTGGATGCCCTTCCTAACGCCAACCACTTTACAGAGTGTGCTGGGTGCTTTTATATGGTGCCAGCACAGGTGCTATTACACGGTACTGGCACGAGTGCTTTTTATGTCACATAGGCACAGAACTCTTGTAGGCCAATCCTTTTCACCAGGGGGAGTGGCCTTAACACTTCTGCTGTGGAGTACAGGTCTTCTTGAGTACAGCAAGGCACCAGGTATCTTGGTCCTTTGTCATCTCCTCTGTGAGATTCAGCATCCTGAGGTTGTCCTTCAGTGAAATGAAAGAAATATTTAATCGAACAAAATACATATTTTATTTTCTGGTATATAAGTCAACTTAGTGTATCATACAGTTCTATATTTAAGAGATGAGGAATTATATACATTATTTACATTTGACAGATATTTGTCCTCATCATGTTTGTTGTTAGCACAATGTTTCGGCTGATATACTCTCCAGCCTTCATCAGGTGTCTTGGGGAAATTTCAAACCTGGGTTCTCATTCCTAAGGTATTTTTTGATGTTATTATTCAGGTCACTGCCTGGAATTGAACTCAGAATCTTGGGGTTAGTAGCCTGCGTTCTTAACCACTACGCCACGGGCATATGGCATAGTGGTTAAGAGCGCGGGCTACTAACCCCAAGATTCCAAGTTCAGTTCCAGGCAGTGACCTGAATAATGAAAAATACCTTAGGAATGAGAACCCAGGTTCGAAATTTCCCCAAGACACCTGATGAAGGCTGGAGGGTATATCAGCCGAAACATTGTGCTAACAACAAACAAGATGAGGACAAATATCCGTCAAATGTAAATCATGTATAGCATATCATGCAATTATGTTGTGTAAACATTTAAACATCAGCAGCAGCTTTCAAAATCTTGCTGCCTTTTACATGGAATTTTTGCTCTTTCAAAGTAGTCCTCTTGTGTAAGTTGACCTGCCTGTTTTGGTTGTAAATTTTGGTCTGAAATATTTCACTTGTATGCTGAAAAATATAGAATTAGTTTTTACAATTTTTTTCTTTGTATGTGCTCATGATGATGAGGATGGAACACCTTATGTACACAATATTATATTCTGCTTGTGCCAGTGCCATGTTAAAAGCACCCAGCACACATTGTAAAGTGGCTGGCATTAGGAAGGGCATCCAGCCATAGAAACCAGGCCAAGTCAGATAGGAACCTGGTGCAGCTCTCCTGTTTGTCAGCTCTGGTTAAACTGTCCAACCCATGCCAGTATGGAAAATATACATTAAAGGAGGAGGAGGATGTACAGTATTATATAAAACATTCTCCAAGCAGGAAATTTTGGCAATCAAATGATGTCTGTCTAGGCAACATTTCTTGCGAATTTAATATTTTTATAATTGGGGTGTCTCTGATGTCTCCTTGATATACTAAACTGACTTTGACCAGCACAAGTCTTTAGATACAAAGGATCCCCAACTGTACTGAGTACAACATACAACTGACCATGTGTGAACACTGTTATAGAGAGATAAATGCCATGTTGTGATAAGCTTTGTCCTTGACTGTTGTTCATTGACATAGCAAACGCTGGTCTGATAGGGAATTAACCTTGTCTTAAAGTGAAGGGAAAAATCTATATTGGAGGGTTGCAGGTTGATACACAGGAAGTCAGCAAATTATGCAGTGTATCAATACCAGTGATTTTACATGCTTTTATGAAAATGACTGAAGCACAGTTCTTGGAATTATCTCTAAGAAATTGATCAACTATCTTTTTGAAATGATGGAAGGAGAGGAAATGAGGTGGGTGGATAGTATTTATGAATCGAGGTTATTTGTGTGTTGGGAAGACTGAGGTCAGTTTGAGGTAAAAATATAGGTAAATAGAATGATTATTATTTATGTTTGATGTGTAGTTATTGTTGTGTAAGTGCTTGTGCCTCCTAACAGAGGGAATATATATATATATATATATATATATATTGGCACCTGTGCCAGTGGAGCACTAACAGCACTGTCCGAGCGTGTTCATTGCCGGAGTAGCTGTCTGGCTTCCATGCTAGTGGCACGTAAATGGCACCATTTGAGCGTAATCGGTACCAGCGCTGCCTCTAGCACTTGTGCTGGTGGCACGTTAGAAAATCATTCAAGCGAGGTCATTGCCAGTGCCGCTGGACTGGCTCCCGTGCAGGTGGCACGTAAAAAATCACCATTTGAGCATGGCCGTTGCCAGTACTGTGTGACTGGCCCCCGTGCTAGTGGCACGTAAAAGCACCCGCTACACTTTCAAAGTGATTGGCATTAGGAAGGGCATCCAGCTGTAGAAACTCTGCCAGATCAGATTGGAGCCTGGTGCAGCCTTCTGGCTTGCCAGTCCTCAGTCAAATCGTCCAACCCATGCTAGCATGGAAAGCGGACGTTAAACGATGATGATGATATATATATATATATATATATAAATATATATATATATATATATGTGTGTGTCTTTGTGTTTGTCTCCCCACTATCACTTGTTGGTATGTTTACATCTTTGTAACTTAGCGATTTGGCAAAAGAGGATAATAGAATAAGTACTAGGCTTACAAAAATAAGTACTGGGGTCGATTTCCTTGACTAAAACCCTTTAACATGGTGCTTCATTATGACCACAGTCAAATGACTTGAAAAAAGTAAAAGAATATTTAAAATTAGTAATCTTTAGGTAAGGGTTTAGTGACAAGGACATCTAGCATATATTTCTCTAACCCTTGCTAGCAGGAAAAAATGGACATAAAAACAAGCAATATAAATGCACTTTTTTTTTTCTTGCAGTCAACCAGTTTCTTGAATGTTCTATGGCTGGGCTATTTAATTTTCTTTTCTTTACAACAGAGAAACAAAGCCTGTGGGATGAAATAAATGCAGAAACCTTAACTTCCATTCCTGTATTCCCGTCAAATGCTTTTGAAGAAATCGCTATTTGGACTAAAGAAGGAAAATACTGGACATTCCCAATCAATAACGAAGCCGGTCAGTTTAATAAATATTTTGTTTTTCTTCTCCATGTCTTTGTATGAACAGTTCTTGGTATGTTTTGTTACCTGTTACTGCTGAAAAGCGCAATGGCCCAGTGGTTAGGGCAGCGGACTCGTGGTCATAGGATCACGGTTTCGATTCCCAGACTGGGCGTTGTGAGTGTTTATTGAGCGAAAACACCTAAAGCTCCACAAGGCTCCAGCAGGGGATGGTGGCGAACCCTGCTGTACTCTTCCACCACAACTTTCTCTCACTCTTACTTCCTGTTTCTGTTGTGCCTGTAATTCAAAGGGTCAGCCTTGTCACACTGTGTCATGCTGAATATCCCCCGAGAACTACGTTAAGGGTACACGTGTCTGTGGAGTGCTCAACCACTTGCACGTTAATTTCACGAGTAGGCTGTTCCGTTGAACTGGAACCCTCGACGTCGTAAGCAACGGAATGCCAACAACTGCTGAAAATAACTGGGTTCTGAGACAGGTACAAGCATGGCTGTGTGGTAAGGAATTTGCTTCCCAGCCACATGGTTTCAGGTTCAGTCTCACTGTGTGTCACCTTGGGCAAATGTCTTCTTCTACAGCCCTGGGCTGATCAAAGCCTTGTGAGTGGATTTGGTAGATGAGAACTGAAAGAAGCCTGTTGTGTGTGTGTGCATATGTTACTGTCCTCTTGTTTTGACATCACACAATAGCTATAAACAAGACTCATCATCATCCAAGCGTTGTCCTTTGTTTCCAATCTGGTCAACAGGGAAATATTACTTTTCTTGGAAACAGGTAAGGGTTGGTGACAGAAAGGGCATCTGGCCAAAGAAAATCCACCTCAGCAAATTCTGTCTGACCCATACCAGCATGGAAAAAAATAGACATTAACCCTTTAGCATTCAGATTAATTTCTCAAATGCAATGCTTATTTATCCGCATCTTTTAAAATTAATCGTGTAGCAATCTTGTAGCTTCAAGATTTTGAAGATGTAATTGTTTATTTTTAGAATGACATTGTAGGGTAGATGTGAGAGGCTGGATCTGGCCAGTTTCACCATAAAACTGAATATTTGGGCTTGATATAGCTGGTTTGAATGCTGAAGGGTTAAAGTAATGGTGGTGGTGGTGGTAGTGGTGGTGGTGGTGGTGTATATATGTGTCATCTTGGCATTGCAAACATTGTAAGCAAACGTCACTCTCATGTGAGCAATGTTTGCAATCTTCTATGCAAACATGTTTACTGTTTGTGTTTGAAGGACTGAGGTGGTGGAGAAATACTACCATTACATGGAATTGGGTGAAGGCTGATGACAGGAAGAGCATCCAGCTACAGGAAATCTGCTTCAACAAATTTCTGACCGATGCAAGCATGGAAAAAAGGGGGGATGTTAAGATGATAATGAAGGCATTGGTGGTAGCAGCAGAATGGAAATAGCTGGAAATGTTAAAGAAATAAACTACCTCTGGATCTAACCCCACTGAAGCATAGCTGAGCTCATTCAGTCAACAACCACTACAACAACAACAGCAACGTGCTCTTACCTACAAAGATCTAGACCAGGCTTGGGCAACCTTTTCCAAGAAGCAGACCATATAAGACATGGTTCGACAAACAGGCTACACTATTGGAAAATTCAATGAAATTATTTGTTGGGCGTACCATTCAAAAAGTCCCTTGGGCCACAGTTTACTCATTACTGATCTAGACACAACACAACACCAGAAATATAACACTAAACATACAATTATATATATACACACACACAAGGGTGGAGGCGCAATGGCCCAGTGGTTAGGGCAGCGGACTCGCGGTCATAGGATTGCGGTTTCGATTCCTAGACCGGGCGTTGTGAGTGTTTATTGAGCAAAAACACCTAAAGCTCCACGGTGCTCCGGCAGGGGATGGTAGCGAACCCTGCTGTACTCTTTCACCACAACTTTCTCTCACTCTTTCTTCCTGTTTCTGTTGTGCCTGTAATTCAAAGAGTCAGCCTTGTCACACTGTGTCACGCTGAATATCCCCAAGAACTACGTTAAGGGTACACGTGTCTGTGGAATGCTTAGCCATTTGTACATCAATTTCACGAGCGGGTTGTTCCGTTGATCGGATCAACTGGAACCCTCGACGTCGTAAGTGATGGAGTGCCAACAACATATACACAAGGAATTATATAATAAGCCTGAGGAAGATGAAGAATAAGAATAACCAGATATCAAAATGGAATGAGAATATTTAAGGCTAAATCTCCTAACTTATTGGTAAGGGTATGTTTCAAAACAATAATTATTTCGCATCCTCATTATTTAACGTCCGTCTTCCATACTGGCATGGCTGGATTGGACAGTTTGATAAGGGCTGGCAAGCCAGAGGACTGCACCAAATTCCAGTTTTTGCTTGGTTTTTATGGCTGGATGCCCTTCCTGATACCAACTTATTTCTTTTTAATCTATTTTTTTGTTATTTCTAGGTTGGGAAGAAGAAATAAATACAGGATTCCATGAACATGTCTTTCTACAAGATTTGATTGCTGATTTCCCCTCAAAAGGACCAATTCGTCACTTTATGGAATTAGTCATTACAGGACTTTCACTGAGCCCTTATTTAACAGTCCAACAAAAGAAGGACCACATTTCCTGGTTTAAGAATTATTTTGAAGAAAAACGACACTTACTTAAAGAGGAATTGGCTTTAACATAATAAAAGAAAAATTCATAATAAACAGAAAAAGGCATTACAATATTGTTTCATTATTTGTTTTTATTTAAATTTGATAATAAATATTTAGAATAAAATTATATTAATTTTTTTGGCTTTTTTTCTTTTTAACCATATTTAAAATTTGTAATTTTTATGTATAATACAGATTTATTTTCTTAAGCTAATTGGAAATAGGTGTTTATCTGTTGACATATTTCCGTCTAAACATTAATTTGTTTAAAAAATACAAGATACAGTTTTGGTTGTGTGGTTAAGAAGTTTGCTTGATTAGGAATATCAGTTGTTGTTGTTGGCACTCTGTCGCTTACGACGTCGAGGGTTCCAGTTAATCCGATCAACGGAACAGCCTGCTCGTGAAATTAATGTGCAAGTGGCTTAGCACTCCACAGACACGTGTACCCTTAACGTAGTTCTCGGGGATATTCAGCGTGACACAGTGTGACAAGGCTGACCCTTTGAATTAGAGGCACAACAGAAACAGGAAGTAAGAGTGAGAGAAAGTTGTGGTGAAAGAGTACAGCAGGGTTCACCACCATCCCCTGCCGGAGCCTCATGAACCTTTAGGTGTTTTCGGTAAATAAACACTCACAATGCCCAATCTGGGAATCAAAACTGCAATACCATGATTGCGAGTCCGCTGCCCTAACCACTGGGCCATTGCGCCTCCACAGGAATATCAGTAAATATTAGTGAAATGAAATTACAAATGCTGTGTTCTGTCAGTGTTAGTGCTGAAATTCTGATGCTATATTACAGGAATGGAAGGTAACAGTACGTAATAGTTCAATGAAATTACAAATGCTGTATCCTGTCAGTCAGATTTAGGTTTACTTGTCTTGTATGTGTGTGGTATATAAGAGAAAAACATGTAATAATTGAACTAGAAAAAAAGATGGATTTCATATACGAACTTCTGCTTGTTCTTCAAGTTGTAATCCAGCGACTTTTAGTGTTTGACCCTGACATTTATTAATGCTCATATCAGAACTGAGAAGCTAGAAAAATGGGTATATCATATAGAAGACTATCTTTACGGAATCCAGGTGACTGTGATGGCACTGAAAAGGTGACAGGGTCCCCGATCCCTTATCTGGTGGTCAATGAGGAAACTTGGGATAGAAGAATGGTTAGTGAGAGCTGTGCGAGCCATGTACAGAGACGCTGTCAGTAAGGTGAGGGTTGGCAATGAGTACAGTGAAGAATTCCGAGTAGAGGTAGAGGTCCACCAAGGTTCTGTCCTCAGCCCCCTCCTATTTATCATAGTCCTCCAGGCGATAACAGAGGAATTCAAGACAGGATGCCCCTGGGAGCTCCTCTATGCTGATGACCTTGCACTAATTGCTGAATCACTATCAGAACTAGAGAAGTTTCAGGTGTGGAAGCAGGGACTAGA
>NC_069002.1:27812832-27815080 GCF_001194135.2 Octopus bimaculoides | reverse complement strand
ATATATATATAAATAATAATAATAATAATAATATCAGGGATAAAATCCAAAATTACAGGTAAAAACTCAATTAAAATCAATTTATTAAAAATTAAAATTAAATCAAGTTTCACAGTATAAAATATATATAAATATATAGTTTTGGGGAAAAGAACCAAGAATAAATAAAATATAAAAATAAATACAAAAATTATGTTAGAAAAGAGAAAGTAAATGAAATAATTGAAAAACAACAAATTTACGTAAAAAGCAAAATTAATAAATAACAAAAACATAAATTACGTAAAACAAAAACAAAACGTAAAATAAACAGATAAGTAAGTAGGTAGATAGTAAATCCTAAAAATTAAAAAAATAGATAAAAAAAAATCAAGTCGAGTTGCTGTGAATGTGTTTGGTAAGGAGCAGATAACTCCAGTTTGGTTTGTCGTCTTCACGCCCGCCTTGGCAGACAAGATGGCGACTCCTCCTGCGTCGTTATCTTACTGTTTAAAACCATTACTAGCTGCCTCCTATTCAGCGTTCAACAAAAATGAAATACCAGATTTTTCAAGAGCCATTTCTAAGAGGTAACTGTTTTATCACACATTTAAATTTCACACCATTCTGTTCTGTATTTATTCAAAAAAAAATCGCCCCCCCTCCGCTATAAATTTCGCTTTGTAATGTTGTTAATGTTTGTAATGTATTCCGTTTATATTTAATAGTTAAGTCATTTTTCCATTTCGTTGACTATTTTTATTGATGTTTCCAACACCATAAGTAAACATATATATTCTTAGATGCATTAATTTTCACAAAACACAATATGATCCTTTATTTTTTATTAATCATACTAAGTAATATTTCGTATAATTGCAAACACCCATTTCTTCATAGATCCATATATTATCCGTCTTCTACTTTATTTAGTTTTATTTCGTTTATATATAAATCTCCGTCATGCAGACGGTGTTTTTTTATTATTAAATACCTTCTCTAAATTCTTATCAAATCTTTAATTTATTAAATTAACTAAATATTACTCCAAATCATATCTTATAAGGTATATCTATCTTTCTCATTGTCACTGTTTATTAATTTTTGTCCAACTCCCCTTATTTTTTTTCTTTATCATTCTACATAAATGTTTCTAGACGATTCCACTTTAAATAATCATACTTGTTTACTTGAAAATTTATCATTAGCCGTCGATGACTCCAATAAAAATACATCCTTGTTCAGTAAAAGAAGGATGTATTTCAAACATTTGAAACATCATCACTGATTAATTAATTATGTTGCTGTGATTCTTGGCAAAATTAACCAAACACCGGGACCTTGAAATAAAAGAAGATAACTTTATTTTCTGTGACCTGATTGACTTTAATCAGATGTCTTTGATAAATGGTCAGAAATATTAATGTTTTGGTGAAAGAAATCCATTTAAAACATTGCCACTGATTAATTATGTAGCTGTGATTCTTACCAAATACCGGGACCTTGAAATAAAGAATACAATTATATTTATTGTGGTTTGATTACTTTTACTTGAAAGATTTATTGTTGGTGTGTCACGCCGATGGTTTTAAAGATGAAAATAATATATCTGTATTTGGGGAAATAAATCCATTTAAAACATTATCACTGATTAATTAATTATGTAGCTGTGATTCTTAACAAAATTTCCCAAAAAAAACCAACACCGGGACCTTGAAAAGAAAGAATGTGACCATATTTTCTGGGATTTAATTAACTTCAATCAGATATTTTTGATGAATAGTCAAAGATATCAGACCCCTAAATTGCTTGAAATACATTTAGTCAAGTACTTAACCATTTATTTCACTCCTCAAATTTCTAGTTCGTATATTTATGTGCTGGCATATTTGGTTAGTTACTTTTCGCGTGAAATTCCGATATAATCGGAATCCACACAATCTGAGAGGTATTTGAAGAAAATTTCATTTAAAAAAATACCCTTTTCCCCCTGAAAATGCTAAGAAAAGATAGTCGGGTGGGTGTGGGAACATTTGCCTGGATAGGTATAGCCTATGTACTTAATAAACAAATTACGAGGTAATTAATTAATTATTTTTTTTTTTTTACCTTTTATAATGAAAATTTACCTTTTTAGGATCTCCGAAGAGGACGCCTATACTTCTATACCCAACATATACTCCCATCCACGCACTATAGATATATACGCACATACAGCAACATGTATTTTATATAGATGTTTGTGTATGTATGTATGTATATATAAGAT
>NC_069002.1:27805826-27812629 GCF_001194135.2 Octopus bimaculoides | reverse complement strand
TTTTTTTTTTTTTTTTTTTTTTTTTTTTGTGGCACTTTCCGACAAGAAATTAACATTCTTCCCGATTTGTTCTAATGGTGACATACTGTAGCTTTTATTGCACAACGGTGATTGACAGTGGATGAGTTATGTATTCCAAAGCTTGGTATATAATGGGGTGGGTGACATAATATATAAGTTGTTATTTATGTGACGATATTTGTTGACTGTGAATGGGTTTTGTCAATTCGCGGAGACGCAAAACTGATATAAGTGACCTTGTCGGTCTGACAATATAGATACAGCGAAAAGTGGTAAAGTAGTGCAACTTGTGAAGATTTACACCCCAGAACTAATCAAAACATCAAATTTAGTTCGAGTGCTGGACGACTGACCATTATGATAACGGTGTTTAAAAACCGTTTCTGCATTCATTAGTTATGCGTGGACCCCTCTCTATTACATAAATATTGGGTGAGACCGAAAAAAAACGGACGATATTAATCTAAAGCGATAGCAGGAAACCTTTATTGTAATTTTGCCGGAGCATGGTGCTTATTTTGGAATTTTAGCGACATTAAGCTCAAATTTAAATGCAGATGATTGCAGAAAATGTAAATTAGCGAAAAAGAAAGAAAAATGGAATATAGATTTTTAATTATATTTCTAAGTCTATATATATAATTGATCTTATCAGTTTTCTAATTATTTGTTCGCTGCAATCAGTTCTTGTATCAGACTGGAACATAGAGGACTGGATAAAACTGCATCAGGTTGGCTCGTACCCAGCAATATAGTGTGAGAATGTAGTCAGGTGCGATTAGTACCCTGCAGTAGATAGAATGTGTCAGCAGTTTTCTCAGTAGTACGCTAAGTTACATCGAGTTTACACACAAAGAACACTCCCTTTTCGCTGTCGACATCGGAAATACACTGAACTGGTAATCGGTTGTTCACAAATAAATATAATAAAATAAAATAAGCTCAGATTTCTAAAGGAAATTGGTTGTTATTGCAGAATATCTGGTCAAAATATTGGACGTAATGTATAAATACATTAAATAATGACAACTTCGCCTTCGCTTTGTATAATGAAAGTAACGCGAAAAGTGAAACTTAATATTGTGCTCCGTAATGTTTTTCAATCCAAATAGTGACCTGCTATCTAAATGTAAATTTATAAATATGTTTTCTATGTGGAATGACTGTAACACCCTGAAAAAATTAAAAGATCTTTTCCTTTAATCATCCTGTATAAAAATCGACTGAAATTGGTTGAGATGATTTTCATCAGAAACTCGGGCAGTGTTTCTCAACCGGAGTTCCCAGGAACCCTAGGCTTCCGCAAAAGGTTCCTAGGGGTTCCGCGAGAAAGAGTGAGATAGGCTAATGCTAATTTCATGATCGTAATATTATTAGACATGCACAACATATTATTGGTTATTGTAATATAGACATCATCCTATCTAACCTATTATGTTATCAATATATATATATATATATATATATGTGTGTGTGTGTGATATTTACCATGTGAACTATGCTGAAAAATATATGGGAAAGATATATAATCTTTTTTTTTTCTGTGCAGGGGTTCTTTGAGACATAATTTATTTTAAGGGTTACGCAAGGGTTGAGAAACACTGCTCTAGTGAAACGAAAGTGAAAGAATTCTTTTTCTCTGAAAATCAAACGAAATTGTAAATGTAAAGTCCAATTTTCTGTGAAGTGCTTTATTTATTTATTTTATATTATTTTTTTTTTGAATAATGAATTAAAATATAGTAATTAGTTTGGATAATATTGTCAAAGGCATTTAGCAAGTTCTGGCAAATTTTTTTGTGCGTCTGTCGTCGATCACCCCCATCTTTATCTTCTTTCCAGTTACTCCCACCTACCATTATATTATGTGGAGTAACCATGTATCTCTTCTATCACAAGACACCTGTGCTGGTTCCATCATACTTTAGCCTCTCAACACCCAGCATTGAACCACCACCCCATCCCTCAAGTACACTCCCATCCAGTCAACAGGGCTTTTCTTTTCTTGTCTTGTCAGTTACTTAGTGACCACAGTAATGCTGGTGTCATGAAAAAAAGCATCTAGTACACACTGTAAAATGATTAGGTGTTAGGAAGGTCATCCATTGGCATTCAGTGTGTTGGAACCTGTTAAACCATCCAGCCTGTGCTGGCATGGAAAACGGAACATAAAGTGATGATATATAAAGATTGACGGGTGCTACTACAGGATATCTACTATCCATTGTCTACTATAGCAGGATATCTACTATTAATTTTCTACTACAGTATATCTACCAACCGTTGGTAGCATGAAATATGTTAAAAATCATTAAACATTTATTCTACAAAAGGAAAGGAGCATAATAAACAGTTTGTAGTGTAAAATTTATTAAAAATCATTAACACCTCTTTAATATCATCAAAAAATCATTAATAAATATCATCAAAAAATCATTAATAAAAAAAAAAAATCATCAAATATTGATTTTAATGTTTATAAACTGATCTGATATCATTTAGAAAAGCAGTGAAGTGGTCATTGTTTTTCCTGAGCATTTTCCAACAATAATGATCCAAATGCGATTGAAAATGTTGAGTAGATGTGCCTCTTTTTTTTCTTGAGCATTTCAATTTTGACATTGAGCTATGATCACTCAATCACTTGTGTATGAGCTCCTGATGTCGGGTCCATCTAATTCACTTGATGATTGACAGTTTTGTGTTGATAGCTGATAATTGTTAAGCAATGGTAGGTCGGCCACTCAATGGAATGGATCACGGCATGGTGCTAGTGTGAACGACTAGACTGGAATTAATTGCTGAAGGCAGTAAGTGGGTTGTTTGGTAGAGTGCATTGTCATTTATGGTAGGTCGCAAATAGCAAGGTAGATGTAGTAGCACCGATTGAAGTGCTGTGCATGGCATGTGGATAGCCCCATCTTTTGGATCTATAAAATTAAGATAACGATTTACAGTATCCTGGTTCCATAACTGTTGATAGATACACTAGCAGTTATAATACACATACCTGATATGTGATCAGTGATGGTTCATAATAATTAATATTGCAGTTTTACAACCAAGGACAGGTACAAGGATATACTTTAGACTGTTGTGTCAAGAAGCTAGGAACCCTCTTGATAAAAACCACGTGATATTTGTGGTGCATGAACTTCAATCTATATCTCCACTGTTACTCTGTTTCTGCCAATCTGAACAGGGATGGTCATTACACCACCACTACACATACGTCTCTAGAATAGTTGTATCAGTTCACTGTTGTGTCTCAACCGACACCAAACTGCTCCATAACAACAGTGTTTGCAGTTAACTGCTGCCCTCCAATACATACAAGATGTACAAGGAGAGGCAGTTGGATACGAGACCCAAACAAGAAAGAAGCTTCCTCTCATACTCTGCTAATGCCTGCATACACAGTTCTTTCAAGTTTTCCCATCAAAACATACGTGGCAATTTACCAAACATGTCATCTCATCAGTGTTCTGCTGAATTAGGAATTCTAAAAATGCAAGAATTGTACTTTCATCATTGTCGTACTACAAATACCCTTTGTAACATATTTCCTTTCAGTTAGCTCATCACTGTTAATATCGTCTACACTTTTCACAGGTGCTTGTTGTATAAGAGGTTTAGCCATTTTTTCTGTACACAAACAATTTTGAAATTAACTTTCAGTTTCAAAGAAAGACAATCTTCCACTCAGATTTCATTGCTAAGTTTAGTTGAGTTCTACCACACAACTTTTACCTTTTTTTTTCTATAATGTAGATCTCTGCCAACTTCAATGGTTTCACTTTCTGGATCATAAAATGAAAGATTTCTGTTTTATGTGGAATAAGTCTCATCATTCCACCAGCATGGGTGCCATTTGTGTGACACCAGGGTGCATTTATGTACCAATTTGCATGACTCCGGTATCTGCCACGATTGCGATTTTGCTCGGCTTCATGGGTCTTCTTTTCATGCACAACATAATGCCAAAGGTCTTGGTCATTGCCTCCGTGAAGCCCAACACTCGAAATATGTATGTATCTGTATATACACATACAATGGGCCTCTTTCTGTTTCTGTCTGCCAAATCCACTCACAAGGCCTTGCTCGGCCTGAGGCTATAATAGTAGACAACACTTGCCCAAGGTGCTGCACAGTGGGACTGAACCTGGAACCATGTGGTTGAGAAGAAAGCTTCTTGCCACACAGCCACATCTGTAAATATATTTTGTATGCATTTAAAGTGTTTTACCCTTTTAGCATTTAAACTGGCCACTTCAGCCCAAATAGCAGTTTTATACACAAACTGGACAGATCCAGCCTCTCACACACATACCCTACAACATCATTTGAAAAATAAATGATCACATCATCAAAATATTGTTGCTATGAGATAATGCATAATTAATTCAAACTAATGTGATTAAACAGACATCTCATTAGACAGAGTAATCTGAATGTTAAATGGTTAAATGTTTGCATTTGTAATTACATGGCCATGTTTAAAAAAATGAAACAACAAGCATTTCACCGTTTCAGGAAATAAAACCGGATAACCTTAAGACTTTCATTATTTTGCCGAGTACATAGGTGCTCACAGCCATTTTGTCTCTACTGCAAAAAATAACAGAAAAACATTGTGACTCTAATAACATTATATAACTTTCACTCAAAAGTGTTATAAGCAAAAAGATCTTGCTGAGCAACTGACTGAATCACTTGAAATTTAATTATGCTAATTAACTCATCTATTAAAGAACAACTGGACAAATGTTTAATTTCTAGCTCCAGTACATGAATGCACTCCACCACTGTCAACATACATCATTGCTATCATTCTCACTGTCGCCTCTCTTCTTCAGAATATAAACAATCTGATATTACACCATTTCCATTGCTTCTAACATTGTCGATATCCTGATCACTACAACTGTTATCATGCTGTTATCTGTATCCTTCATGGAAATCATTAAGAAATGCATAGATGCAGGCATGGCTGTGTAGTAAGAAGTTCGCTTTCCAACCACGTGGTTCCAGGTTTGGTCCGACTGCATGGTGTCTTTGGCAGGTACTTTCTACTATAGCAACAGGCTGACCAAAGCCTTGTGAGTGGATTTGGTAGACAGAGATAGAAAGAAACCCATCACTTCAGGTATGCAAGCACGGGCTGGAATCAAAGCGCCTCAGAGTTAATTTAGCAAAGACAATAGTATTGATAAGTAAGAGAACAGACAAATCACAGATCCCTTCAGGGCGATGGCTCTACTTGATATGTAGAAAAGGTGTTGGGAGAAACTCCATAAGGTGTACCCAGTGCAAGCTATGGACATATATGAGGTGCAGTGGTATCACGGGAAGCCTAACAGAGAAAGTAGTCTTTACATGTGGCAGATGTGCATGTACATTAAACATCAGGAATGTACAAAAAAATAGACTCTCTCAAATATCAGAGGGGATCCTTAGAAGTAGTAGATAGTTTCTATTATTTAGGCAGCCAAGTTAGTATTGGGGGAGGTTGTTCTGAAAGCATAGTTGCTAGAATAAGAAAAGGCTGGGCCAAGTTCAGAGAGCTCTGTTAGTAATGAAGGGCTTCTCCTTCAGAGTGAAAAGCAGATTGTATGATGCTTGTGTATGAACAGCCATGCTACATGGCAGTGAGACATGGGCTGTGACCTTGAAGATATGTGAAGGCTTGAAAGAAATGAATCCAGTATGCTCTGCTGGATGAGTAATGTCAGTATGCTTATATGACAGAGTGTAAGTGGTTTGAGAGAAAAACTAGGTATACATAGCATCTGATGCAGTATGTGAGAGAGAAGACTGCACTGGTACGGCTATGTAATGCATATAAATGAAGACAGTTGCATCAGGAGGTGCTGATCTCTAATTGTAGAGGGAGCATGTGGAAAGAGTGGACCCAGGAAGACATGGGACGAAGTGGTGAGAAAGGATCTAGAGACGTTGGGACTCATAGAGGGGATGACAGGGGACTGAGACTCCTGGCGGTTTGCTGTGCTTGAGAAAACACACCAAGCTAAGTAAAAGCATTGGTTGTCCTTGCATACAGGCTTGTCCCCTGAATTCCTAATCTTGCAGGCTCATAGATGCTGGTACCATGTAAAAGGCACCTGTACTGGTGCCATGTAAATGCACCTGTGCTGGTGCTGTGTACACTCTGTAAAGTGGTTGGTGTTAGGAAGGGCATCCAGCTGTAGAAACTATGCCAAAACAGCTACTCAGCTCTTGTCAAACCGTCCAACCCCATGTCAGCATGGAAAATGGATGATAAATGATTGTGTGTGTGTGTGTTTGTCCCCTACCATTGCTTGACAACTGATGTTGGCTTGTTTACGTCCCATGTAACTTAGTGGTTCAGCAAAAGAGAATGATAAAATAAATCCTAAGCTCAAAAAAAAAAAATAATAAGTACTGGAAGTTGATTCCTTTGACTAAAAATTCCTGAAGGTGGTGCTCCAGCATGAGCTGAGTCTAGTGACTGAAACAAATAAAAGAAAAGGTAAAAAGATAAAACACAAAAATTTTGTAAACAATACCCGCTGACTGTAAGATGTAATTTGCAGCATGATTAGTTTGTTGGCAGTTAAGCAGACGGTTTGGTATTTTAGTTGTGTAGTGTTTTTTCACTATATTACTGAATCTGATATATTGGTCTGGCAATGCTCTAAGAGTTAATGAATCAACGTATAGACAGTAAGGCTTTTTAATGTTTTTGTTTTTTATTACTTTGAAATAGTGATTTAATACTGGCATTATTAATGCTATTGAGA
>NC_069002.1:27801802-27805220 GCF_001194135.2 Octopus bimaculoides | reverse complement strand
CATAGGATTGCGGTTTCGATTCCCAGACCGGGCGTTGTGAGTGTTTATTGAGCGAAAACACCTAAAGCTCCACGCGGCTCCGGCAGGGGGTGGTGGCGAACCCTGCTGTACTCTTTCACCACAACTTTCTCTCACTCTTTCTTCCTGTTTCTGTTGTGCCTCTAATTCAAAGTGTCAGCCTTGTCACGCTGAATATCCCCCGAGAACTACGTTAAGGGTAGACGTGTCTGTGGAGTGCTCAGCCACTTGCACGTTAATTTCACGAGCAGGCTGTTCCGTTGATCAGAGCAACTGGAACCCTCGATGTCGTAAGCGACGGAGTCCCAACAACAACAATATACATGTTCATTACTTCTTTTTTAGAATCTCTGCTTACCATTTCCCTCATCACATAATAGCTATTTCCTAGAAACTGAAATCTAATGGTATTATCTTAAATGCTAATATTTGTCAATTTATGTGCAAGCATGACCATGTGGTAAGAAGTTTGCTTTCCATTCACATGGTTCTGGGTTCAGTTTCATTGTGTGTTGTGTGGTACCTTGGGCGAGTGTCTTCTACTATAGCCCCAGGCCAACCAAAGCCTTGTGAGTGGATTTTGTCGGTGGAAACTGAAAGAAGCTTGTCGTGTGTGTGTGTGAGCGTGCCTCCTTCTCTTGACATTGTTTGGTAGTTGCAAAACATCACTGTCATATAAAGTGTCATTCATTTCCAATATTCTACAATAACCTCTGGCCACGGGGAAAATATTATCTTGTTTGGAAACAGGTGACGAGAAAGGCATGTGGCCATAGAAAATCTGCCTCAGTAAACTCTGTCCAACCCACGCAAGCATGAAAAAGAGGACAATAAAATGATGATGAACATAGGATCTTTTCAGTTTGACATTGTCCAATTTTATTCATGGTTTTTATCCAGATGTAGTTTTGCATGCCTGTCATGAAAATTAGAATTAAAAAAAATTGATAATAAAATAGTTAAAAATACCTTTTAAAGACTGAATTTTTTTTTGTAATTTTAAGCCAATCTGATCCATTAATTATTGACACAACAGCATGATATTTTGGAAAGTACTGCATTTTTTAGCTTTTGTTTTCGAGACACAGTTCTAAAAGCAACTTTTTTTTTTTTTTTTGAGAAATTAATAATAAAGATATTACAAAACCTTTAAAGATGAAAAATATTAAATGAAATAAAACAACAAATTAACATTTTATAATAAAATATTGCTGTGCATTGCAAGCCCTAAACCTTAAACTCGAACCTCTAACCTTGTGTTGGTCTCATTTAGTAGGAACATTTACAAATATCAATTTGTGGACTTCCATAATGTTGAGAATGGATGGATCTGACTGGCTAAAATCACAAAAAATTTCAGTCTCTAAAAGTTCATAACTTATTAATTTCCCTAAAAAATGGTTGTGGTTTCTATAATTGGCATTCAAGTTACATCTGTGTAGAAATTTTCAATAAGACTGAATAAACTGTGTGTCAAGTGAAAAAGAGTTTATATATATATATCAGACTAGATATAAGAATGAAAGTATTTAATAAGGAAAGCAGGCAGTCAGAAAACATCTTTCAGAACAGAAGAATCTAGTTAAAAAAAAAAAAAAAATTTCATTTTCTGTGTATTAATTCTTAAAGTCTGCTGAAACAGGTTTAATGTCATAAAAGATCTCAAAATAGTAAAAATGCTTTATCAGCAAACCTCTGGATTCGCAAAACTATGGTAAGATAATCCTTAGTTCTTAATCCATTTGTAATATTGTATTTGGCATGATAGTCCACGATAAGTGTAGTTCTCAATCCATTTCATAATATTCAAGTCATCAAGGTAATCCTCAATAGATTTCGGTTTCATTCCACCCGTAACATTAACAATTTGGCAAGAAGTTCTTGCGAATTTTAGTTTTCATTCCATTTGTAACATTAAAAATTCTGCAACAGTGTCCTCAATATGTTTAGGCCTTGCTTCATTTCATCATTATCATCACAATTTGACATCTGTTTTCCATGCTGGCATGGGTTGGCTGGTTTGACTGGAAGTGGCAAGTCAATACTGCGCCAAGCTCATAACTATAAATTTACCTGTAAAGCACAGATATGGCTGTGTGGTAAGAAGCTTGCTTCCCAACCACATGGTTCTGGGTTCAGGTTCCACTGTGTGGCAGCTTGGGCAAGTGTCTTCTACTGTAGCCTTGGGTTAACCAAAGCCTTGTGAGTAGATTTGGTAGATGGAAAGAAGCCCATCATAGATATGTATGTGCACGTGTGTGTATGTGTCTTTTTACCTCCATCACCACTTGACAACCGGTGTTGGTGTGTTTATGCCCCCATAATCTAGCAGTTCAGCAAAAGGGACTGATAGAATAAATACTATGCTTAAGAAATAAGTCTTGGGGTCGATTTGTTTGACTAAAACCCTTCAAGGCAGTGCTCCATCTTGGCCACAGCAACAAAACTGTGAGTGAGGCAAGAAACTACTGGCATCAAATTCTGTTCAAACTGTTCAGTCTAAATTACCCATTATAGGCGCAGGAGTGGCTGTGTGGTAAGTAGCTTGCTTACCAACCACATGGTTCCGAGTTCAGTCCCACTGCGTGGCACCTAGGGCAAGTGTCTTCTACTATAGCCTCAGGCCGACGTAGATGGAAACTGAAAGAAGCCCGTCGTATGTATGTATATATATGTATGTGTGTTTGTCCCTCCCATCATCGCTTGACAACTGATGCTGGTGTGTTTAAGTCCCCGTAACTTACTGGTTCAGCAAAAAGAGACCGATAGAATAAGTACTAGGCTTCCAAAGAATAACTCCTGGGGTCGATTTGCTCGACTAAAGGCGGTGCTCCAGCATGGTCGCAGTCAAATGACTGAAATGAGTAAAAGAGTAAAGAGAGAGTATTATTTGTTTAATTTCCATTTTTCCACATTCATGTCGGTTGGATGGAGATATAATATCTGAAGTAGAATTTTATGGCCAGATGCTCTTCCTGTCAACAATCTTTGTTTTTCTAGTATGGGATTTTGTATTGAAAGCACCCAGTGACCAGTCACAATATCAACAAGAAATGTAAACATCGGATCAGTCTTTCTCAGGTGGTGACAAGCAAAGCAACAGAATATCAATATTTGTGTATGCTCACACCTATTTACATACATAATTCTGCCTAACCCATACATGCATGGAAAAATGGATGTTAAAACAATAAGACAAATACATGATAGGCTTCTATACAGTTTTCATCTGCCAAAAATACTTGTAAGGTATTGGTCAGCCTGGGCTATAGTTTTATTTAACCAAGGTGCCTTACAATGAGATTGAATCTGAATGCATGCGATTGCAAAGTAAACTTCTTAAACACATAGCCTTGCCCCCCCCCCCCCATTTTTTTTTCTTTTCGTCTTTTTGGAAAAC
>NC_069002.1:27798108-27801792 GCF_001194135.2 Octopus bimaculoides | reverse complement strand
CCCCCAATTTTTTTTTCTTTTCGTCTTTTTGGAAAACATGCAAATATTGCAGGTCTTTTATTGTCATTGTTTTTGATGCTGGCCAAGGTTGGATAAATAAAATAAACTAATATCTTAATTTTTAGGTAATTTTTTTTACTCGTTTATGCTCAAACTGTCGTTCAAATTGACATTGCACCTCCAGCCACATGTTTATATCTTATATTACATGCTAATTTCAGTTATTACATTATAAATTCTTCTGACAGATACACCATGTAGTCTTTGATAGAGAATACTAATTCACTTAACCATGTTGACCTTAAGCCTTCTTTGAGTTTTATCGCAGGCAATTCTTGACCTGACTCATCATCATTTAATGTCCACATTCCATGCTGGCATGGGTTGTACTGTTTGTTTTCAAGACACACTGTTCTGAAAGCAACTTATGTTTTTGAGAAATTAATAATAAAAATATTACAAAACCATGAAAAATGAAAACTGGTCCAAGGATTGCATCATGCTCTATTGTCTACTTGGGCATGGTCTTTTACAGCCGGATGCCCTTCCTAATGCCAACTACTTTGCAGCATGTGCTGGGTGCTTTCATGCTACCAGCAGTAGTGAGGTCACCATGCAGCTTGTAAGATTATAAACCCTGAGAAAGGTGGTTTTGTACTAAATGAGGTGTTGAAGTATGAGAGAAGAGGCCAGAGTTCTGATGCTGGTCACTTACTCTTTTACTTGTTTCAGTCATTTGACTGCGGCCATGCTGGAGCACTGCCTTTAGTCGAGAAAATCGACCCCAGGACTTATTCTTTGTAAGCCTAGTACTTATTCTATCGGTCTCTTTTTGCCGAACCGCTAAATTATGGGGACGTAAAAACACCAGCATCGGTTGTCAAGCGATGTTGGGGACACATACACACACACACATATATAGATATATATATATATATATATGACAAGCTTCTTTCAATTTCCGTCTACCAAATCCACTCACAAGGCTTTGGTCGGCCCGAGGCTATAGTAGAAGACACTTGCCCAAGGTGCCACGCAGTGGGACTGAACCGGGAACCATGTGGTTGGTAAGCAAGCTACTTACCACACAGCCACTCCTGCGCCTCTCATAGTTCTAAAATATAAAGCTTATTTGCAGAAGTTTAACATTTTAAGTGCAACGCCTTGCAAATGAAAATTTGAAGATTGAACATTGACAGACATTCATCTTCACCTTAACCCTTTAGTATTAGTATTATTGTCAGATGTAATGCTTATTTATTCACATTGTTTTGAATTAATTATGCATTACCTCAGAGCTTGGAGATTTCACTGATGTGATTGTTTATTTTTTTTAGTGACATTGTAAGGTAAGAGGCCAGAGCTGGCCTATGTAAATATACAACAGGTGGTTTGATGGTGGCCAGTTTGAATACTAAGAGGTTAAGCATATTTCTTTCCTTGTATCTATCTGTAGCTTTCTCATAGAAGGTCTGAATTGAAATTTTTAATCTTGGCAATAATGAAGAATTGATTGTTGTAAATGCATCAAGTTGTCCATGCGTTTACAGGTGAACAGGCTCAAAAGGACTGACCACATAAGGAAAGTGTCTTCTCCAGTGTATGGTGAAGGTGCATGGCTTAGTGGTTAGGGTGTTGCACTTGTGATCACTAGGTCATGCTTTTAATTACTAGACTGGCTGTGCATTGTGATCTTGAGCAAGACCCTTCGTTTCATGTTGCTCCAGTCCACTCAGCTGTGAATGGGTAACCTTGTGATGGATTGATGCACAAGTGTGAGATGGTGACTCAGGAAAATCAGCCAAAATGAAGGCCCCGTGAGCCACGTTTTGTATTCAGCAGTTGAAAGGATGAATAGTACAACCTGCACTGACTCCCAACATTTTGGGATTGGTTGTTGAACCATGTCAAAGGTCAACGAGAAGTGTAACAGCTCAAGTCATCCTTGTCATAATTCTAATTCTCGATAATTATCATGAGCAATGTTGATGCTTGGACATAATGCATAGCTGTATGACTTGGTTGTAGGTACCACACTTTTGCTAATTGTTTTAGATGTCTATGTAGGTGCAAGTAGATGTAGACATGCTCTTGGATTTCTTGTAGTTGACCTAGTGGAACATTGAGGATGTGACAGCTGGAGTGAGAGTGGGCTGCACCAGTAGGCAGCTGGTACTCATTTTCATTAGAATAGACTGGAGCAATGTGAAATGAAATCATCATCAACATCGTTTAACGTCCGCTTTCCATACTAGCATGGGTTGGACGATTTGACTGAGGACTGGTGAACCAGATGGCTACACCAGGCTCCAATCTGATTTGGCAGAGTTTCTACAGCTGGATGCCCTTCCTAATGCCAACCACTCTGAGAGTGTAGTGGGTGCTTTTACGTGCCACTGGCACGAAGGCCAGTCAGGGGCAACATGTCACCTGGTCCAAGAATCAAATTCACACCTTTATGTTTATGAGGCTCAACACCCCAGCCATGAAGACATGTGCTTTCATGCATTCTTTTAATGTAATGAGTTCAAAAAGTGGCATTTGAGCTGGGAGTTGAGTGTAGTTTAGCAAGAGAAGTAAATGTTACCCATAGATTCTTGTCAGTATTATATATTGCCAAGTTTTGTAATTACCTTATTTGATAATCACTGGTATAGGAACAAGGATCAAATGGCCATAACCTGTGAATTTCTATCTGGCCATAGCGGAAACACAACCAGCAGCAGAACATATGTGAAGGGGTAACGACATCAACCGTGATCCTGTAGTGATGGATTCGTGTGTCCCTGTTTATTTTAATCGCAATATATATAAGAAGAAGAGAAAAAAAAAAAGGACAACGTCACATAAAACTCGTGCATGCCATGTGATTGGCAGATTTTAATTATTTAAACAAATATATAACATTTGTTGTATATTCATTAGGAGTTCAATACACCGCATATATAACTCTACCTGCCTGTATATAGTATTATTATGTAATAGATGTTTTCAGGATATAATAACTCCCCAAAACTTGACCATATAAGCTAACACTGCTAAGATTATATGATTCTAAGGTGGCAAGTTGGCAGAATAATTGCTGTGCAGGACGATACTTAGTGGCATTTCTTCCAACTGTTTATGTACTGAGTTCAAATGCTTTTGTGGTTGACTTGCCTTTCATTCTTTCAGGGTCAATAAATAAGTACCAGTTAAGTACTTGGGTCAATGCAATCAACATATTCAATACTCCTTTTCCTAAAATTGATGGTTGTTTGTCAAATTCTGAAACAATTAGAAGACGATACTATCGAATACTCTGACTCTCTTTTTACTCTTTTACTTGTTTCGGTCATTTGACTGCGGCCATGCTTGGGCACCGCCTTGTAGTCGAGCAAATCGACCCCAGGACTTATTCTTTGTAAGCCTAGTACTTATTCTATCAGGCTCTTTTTGCCGAACCGCTAAGTTACGGGGACATAAACACACCAGCATCAGTTGTCAAGCGAAGTTGGGGGGACAAACACAGACACACATACATACATACATATATACGATGGGCTTCTTTCAGTTTCCGTCTACCAAATCCACTCAAGGCTTTGGTCGGCCCGAGGCTTTAGTAGAAGACACTTGCCCAAGATGCCACGCAGTGGGACTGAACCCAGAACCATGTGGTTGGTAAGCAAGCTACTTACCACAATC
>NC_069002.1:27793896-27797944 GCF_001194135.2 Octopus bimaculoides | reverse complement strand
TACGTATATACATACATATATACGATGGGCTTCTTTCAGTTTCCGTCTACCAAATCCACTCAAGGCTTTGGTCGGCCCGAGGCTTTAGTAGAAGACACTTGCCCAAGATGCCACGCAGTGGGACTGAACCCAGAACCATGTGGTTGGTAAGCAAGCTACTTACCACAATCTTTGATGTTTGACTTCCATTGCCAATTGCCTGTCCTCCATCACCATGTAGTAGGCACAATCATGGTTTTCCTTGGTGGTGGCAACTGCAGGACGTCCAAACCATGTCATCTTCAAGACTCTCCCATCCCCTCCTAAATTCAGCTGCCTACTTTTACACTGTTGATTAAGATGGAGCATCATTCCCTAATATAGCAGCCATGTCAGCTTGAATGTCCTTGGGAGCTAAACCCTTTTTTTCTGCAGGTACTTGATAACACTATGATGCCAAATTTTCTCCATTTTCAAGAGAAGTCACTACTAATTACCTTTGAAGTCATCTTTGAACAGTCAGCTTCCCTGGAAAGAAACATTGTAGTTATTTATGAGTTGAAATTAATGCATGCACAATTTCACTGCTTTAGCATCGCTATTTCATAGTCAACTTATGAACTTTTCAGGCCACCCTTGTAAAGTTGTATCAGTGTATGTCAGAAATACTTTAGGCTTTTATTTTATCAAAGGCCAATTTTGTTTTACTTTCTTAACTGTCAATCAATATCAGGTTACAGAACAGCTTTGAAGTTTTGTCTCATTTGACTTGTGTTTCAATAATCTTTGACTATGGTCAATATTTGAATTGTGTTTAATTTTCCACAATAAATTTATAAGTTTTGGCTTGTTTTTAAAAAGAATTTTCTTTTTTTTTTTCCAGTGAAGATGAAATCCTCCATCATGCAGAAGAATATGAATCTTTTTACTCAACATTTGTCGCCTTATCAGCTCACTATTTGGGAGCAAATGCAGGTTCCGGTAAGTAACTCCTTACAATTGTTATTTAATTCCCATTTTTATGTACTAACCTGAGTTGGACAGGTCTTAGTGTCTTGTCACCTCTTGTGATCCTATATTTATGGTACACACCAATACATTCAAATAAAAAGAATGCATGCATCCACCAGTTCAGGCATTTAACAAAATTGTTTTCATGTCTGTTGTAAAGTTGAATGGCATTAGCGCCAATTATCTTTCATAAGCTGGATGGTTACATGTTGCATCTCTTTGTCGATAGGGGTTCTGAAGTCTCATCTCTAAGTTGTAGTAAGAAGATGGTGTTTTTTCTTGTCATAATATTACTGCCTCAGGTGTGGCTACCACCAGAATCTAGAGCCATAGGGCAACAGATTTGCTGGGTAAGAAAATGTAACATTCCCACAATGCTACATTGCATCCCATGTGTTCAGTCACTGCACATCAATGGCAGTGATGTCCTCGGGGAGGAATAGCAAAGTATATCTTGTGCATTGGATCTGCAGATTACAGCTGTTCTACAGATCACTAGGGTTTCTTGATCTGCACTGCCTTGAGTTAGACAGTAACTTACTGTTTGTCTGAAGTAAAATTAAGACTTTTTGTTTTTTCCCCGATAATTTTAACATCCTGAGAGAAAGAAAATTCTTGATTCTATTTATAGAACCAGTTGCTTTTGATTAAATATCATTTTACTAACATTGCTTAAGTTTTATGAAGATTTGTACAGCAGCAAGATGTCTCCTGCTGGGCTGTCAGTGAACATTAAGAGAAGTTCACTTCCAAACCATGTGGTTTCAAGTTCAACCTCACTGAATGGCACCTTAAGCAAGTGTCTCCATCTGTAGCTCTGAGCTAAGCAAATCTTTGGATTTGTTAGGCAGAAACTGAATGAAGGTTCTGTGTGAATGAGTATGTGTACAAGTGCTTATGTCTCCTTGTTTTAACATTATGCAATAGTTATATATAAGCATCACCATCGTATAAACCATGTTTCTTGTTCGGGTTAGAATAATCTTTTGTTTGAGTTTTTTTGGTGCACGTTTAATCAGGCATGACCACAGAAGAAGTTTACTTTGCAGCTACACAGTTTCACTTAATTCCACTGTGCTGTATCTTGGATAAGTGTCAAGTGGAGATGTTTTGAGAAGGAAATTGGGTGAGCGGCCCAATTGCATGCATGTGAGCATGTACACACACACACACACACACACACACACACACACACACACCAGAATCTGTTTCACTGAGGTGGACAGATCCTTTGTCAACTTGTATGCGAAGTTCAAAGTTGTGAGATCAGCCGTCACCACTTCATCCCATGTCTTCCTTGGTCTTCTCCTGCCATAAGTTCCATCTACATTAAATGATCAGTACTTCTACACACACACACACACACCTTTAGGTATACAAATGACTATGGAATATTATGCTGCGTCATTCATAATATGAATCATTCAACATAATTTTTTACAGTCAATTGTTCAAACAAGGTCACCATTCCGCCTCCTGTCATAAACTTACACAATGGTAGACAGAGAAATGTATTTTGAGTCTCTATTAGTTGTTTTTTTTTTTTGTTTTAAATTGATAAACATTTCATATTAACAAATCTGGTGTTATGAAAATATGAAAGATCTTTTCCATGTTTTTTTTGTTTCAGTTACAAAGGTTAATTTACCATGTGTCATATCTGCGACAAAAGTTTTATTGGCTTTCCTTGTGAACAGATTACAAAAACACAGTACCAATTGTACTATTTCACAGGTAAGATATGATGCAATTTGCATTTTTTAAACTCTGTTTTTTTTGGTTGTGTGCAAGAATGCAAATAAAAATCTGTATCATCATCATCATCATTGTTGTTGTTTAACGTCCGCTTTCCATGCTAGCATAGGTTGGACGATTTGACTGAGGGCTGGTGGACCAGGAGGCGACACCAGGCTCCAATCTGATTTGGCAGAGTTTCTACAGCTGGATGCCAGAAAAATTTGAAATAAAGAAATTATGTTAGCTTAGCTAGGCTATTGATGATTTTGTGTGTGTAGATGGAGCAGATATGCATATACAAAATAGTAGTATTGGACTGAAACAAAATGTTTTTGAAGAGTGGACAAAGTTTGCTTCTCAACTCTATGCTTTTCCAGTTTGGTTTCACTGTGCCTTAAGTTTGTTTGTGTGTGTGCGTGAGCTTGCATGTATGTCATCTTTTAACACCTGTCTTCTGTACTGGTATGCGTTGGACTATGTATATGTGTGTGTGTAGGCTTTCCAATCACATGGTTCCAGGTTCAGTCCAGTGTGTGGTACCTTGAGCAAGTGTCTTCTATTATAGCTTCAGGCCAGCCAAAGCCTTGTAAGTGGATTTGGTAAACGGAAACTGAAAGAAGTCTGTCGCGCGCGTGTGTGTGTGTGTGTGTGTGTCCCACCACTGCTTGACAACTGGTGTTGATGTGTTTACATCCCTGTAACTTAGCAGTTTAGCAAAAAAGAATGATAGAATAAGTACCAGGCTTTAAAAAAACATAAGTACTGGCGTCAATCCATTCGACTAACAAAAAAAAAAAAAATTCTTGAAGGTGGTGCCCCAGCATAGCCACTGTCTAACGACTGAAATAAATAAAAAATAAAAGACACACACACACACTCACACACACACACACGTATGTGTTATGTGTGTGTAATCATTTAATGTTCTGTTTTCCATACTGGCATGATTTGGTAAGCCAGAAGACTGCGCCAAGCCCTAATATCTGTTTTCGTATAGTTGCTACATTTGGATGCCCTCCCTAATGCCGACTGCTTCACAGAGTGTACTGGGTACTTTACGGCACTGCCACTTGTGAGGTTGCAAAGTAACTCGCAACTGAGGGAGTGTGTTAGTGAGGGAGGTGACTTAATTCCTAGTGATAAGAAGTAAAATAGAGGGGCTGGAAGAAGGTGATGATGAGATGTCAGGTCATACCCTCGAGTAACAGAGAGGTGAATAGCAAGAGAACTGGGGGGTGGGGGTGGAAGAGGATTGGATAGGGTGAGTGGGTCAGTAAGCAAGTTTGCTAGAGTGTGAAAGGAGTGTGGCTGATTGAATACC
>NC_069002.1:27780150-27793837 GCF_001194135.2 Octopus bimaculoides | reverse complement strand
GGGGGGGGGGGAGGTGAGAGGTAGGAGTGGGTTGAGGAGTTAATAGGTAGCAGCATAGATGATGCGAAGTGTGTGTGAGGGTGGGATATGAGAGATGCCCAGTGCGAGGGCCAGGGTCAGAGGTTCATAGGAGTGGAAATGGTGAGAGAGAAATAAAGATGGTGTGGGAGTTGCCATTGGCAAAATGGTGGGGGGAATATACAGGAGGAAAATGGGAGTTCCTTGGGAAATCAGATGCTGAGAGATGATACTACGAATGTGGGAGACAAAGGAAGTGGGTTTTAGGGAGCATGAATGGCAGGGGGAAGAAATTTGTGCAGTTTTGCTCTCATAATTTCAGCAGCTCAGTGAATAGTGCTAGGGTCAGTTGAGTGATGGGGGTGAGTGTTAGGAAGATGTGTTGGAGGGGAGAGATACATCGAGATAGGGTGCATAAACACAAATGATATGCTTTTGGGGCCTCAATTTCCTTTGGATGGGTCTCTTGAACAGAGCAAATTACCAATCATCTTCTGTTGGATATTTGAGGGTGTGTTCTTAGTGTTCATTCCAAGGCCTGTGTGTTCTTAGTGTTCATTGCTCCTGTGCATCTGCCACACACAGTCTACTTTATCTGTTAACTTTCCAGTAGCACTCTTGTGTGTCCACAGTTTGCACTGGATACACCATATGAAATTTCTACATAGCAAGAAGGGCCATTTTTCTGCAGGGATTAGTGATTTGTCTGCTCTCCTGATTACTAGAACTTAGGACTCTTTTCTAAGTTAACTTTGATTCCAGCTTTACTTCTAAACCTGGAATTTTTTCCTAATTTTACAATAGTTTCTGTCCTAAGAACATGGGTCATCAACATTGAAAGAGTTCCCATGGGCAACCAGTCTTAAACTCCTCTGTTATGACCTGGAGGACTATGATAAATAAGAGGGGACTGAGAACCAAGCCTTGGTGAATTCCTACATGCACACTTAATTTGTTCCTATAGTTGTTAACTTTCACCTTACTGTCATCACCCCTAGAATGTACCTTGGACAGCTTTTACCAACCATCATCTACCTCCAACTTCCATAACAACCACCAGATGAGGCAGCAAGGGATGCTGTTAAAAGCTTTTCCATGCCAACATATACCAAGTACAACATTTTATTTTTGGCTAAATTCTTTTGCAGTTGCCTTACTGGGAGGATAGCATCAGTACTGCTTCTCTCTGGCACAAAACCAAACTGCATCGTATCTAGGCTGACTCTCTTCCTAATTAGTTGAGCTATAAGCTCTTTCTGTAAACTTCATGATCTGGTCCAGTAATTTGATACTTCTGTTGTTACTTCTGTCTAAAGCATCTCCTTTACCTTTGTAACGGTTCATTATAATGCTGCTGCACCAGTCTTTGGCTGTGATACCTTCCTGGACAAACTGATTATCTATACAGGTGACTAGGCTGTATCCTAAACTGCCAGATATTTTAAGCATCTTGGAGGTAATTCCTGATGGACCAGAGGTTTTCCCTGTCTTCATATTTTTAATTGATCTTTTTTTATCATACTGCTCTCAGCAAGGATAGCTGGTCCTTTTGTTGGGTCTACATTAGAAAGATTTCTTTTCTTATGCATTCTCCATATTTAGTAGCACTCCCATGTCCACTAAATGCAAATGTACCATCATCAATCCTGATACACTTCTCTCTTTCCAGAAGACTTGGCAAACCTCTTCCTTTATGCCTCTTGTTAAGTATACCTAGCTTCTCTTCCCAGCCACCTGTTTTAGTTCTCTGCTACTCCTATGCTTCCAATCTTTCCAAGCCTGTTTCTTTTCTTTTATATCTCTTTCTACTTCACTGTTTCACCACTGTATCATCCTTGTTCTGCAGTCTTCAGTAGGTTGTTCCTTAAAATCTTCAAGTTGTGCTCTATGTTATAAGTCTCTAGCTCTTCCTCTGTGTCAAATGCTTCAGATAAAACCTTTCTAAATCATTGACTGTTCAATGGATCTTTTGAGTTTCCATACCTTTTTCCAAATTGGTAAGAAAGACTCTCTGGGTCTTTCTTACCCTAAGTCTAAAGTCACTAATGACTAACCTATGTTGGGCAGTACATTCTTCACCTGGGAAGGACTTTGCATTTATGAGTATCTGTCTATCCTGGTTTCTGGTAAGAATGTAGTCAATCTGGCTTGTCTCACCACCACGTTGATACGTGATGAGATGACTGGCTGGTTTCTTGAAGTTAGGGCTGCAGATCATTAGGTCATTTGCATTACAAAACTCAAAGAGCCTTGTTCTGTCCTTATTTCGGGAACCGAATCCAAAACCTCCACGCATACTGCAAAAGCCACCAAGATGCTGCTCAACATGTCCTTTGAGGTCATCAACCATGAAGATAAGGTTACTGTCATGAAGATAAAGTAGTCTGCAAAAAAGCTTTATAAGATCAATCCTTTTATTTATCCGACAGCCCCAATTGAGGCGCATAGGCAGAAATGATAGTTGCTATTGTATTTTCCAAGACAAGTCTAAATATCCTAACACAGGGGTTTTCAAACTTTTTGACTTGCGGACCCCTTTATATTTCAGGCTTTACCTTAGAACCCCCTTATAAACGCTTATGAAATTTATACATAAATATTTGCTTAAAATAACATATATTTTTACATTTATTTATTTAACAGTATTTAACAAATAGGTTTATTGTCAATTAAAAGATTTCGATTAAATAACATATATAAAATCAAATTGCCCATAAAAAGTATTTGCTGTCTACGGACCCCCTGTCTTGTCCTTGCGGACCACAGTTTGAAAACCCCTGTCCTAACACACACTCTGACTACCTCAATCACTTTTATCCACCTATTTCCCTGCTGAATGTATGTCCACACTCCCTACCCTATCGCTATTATTGCCTTCGCAGAAGATTTTATATATGTATATCTCTGTGTGTGTGTGTTATTTGCCTGTAAGGAGTCTGGTTGAGTTTCTCCTCCATCTTTTTGCATGCAGTACACATTTACACACTTCCATTCTCGCATTTCAACAATCTCACTAGACCTATATTGACTATGGCTGCTGTAAGGATGTGGATGGGGTGGAAAGAGCAAGTATGGAACTGGGTGAGTGGATGGGGGGCAATTCAGTAATTAAAAAGGTTTGTAGGGCAGTTTGCCTGCAGGCAAACTGTTACACATTACCAGCTACACAAATTAAATCTTATCGCTCATGTAGACTGCCATTTCCCCAGATCCTCAAACATTCAAGGACAACTAGATATAGAGAGACAGAAAAAAATATATGTTTGTGTTTGTCCCTCCATTACTTGACAACTGGCGTTGGTTTGTTTACATCCCTGTAATTTAGTGGTTTGGCTAAGGAGACAAATAAAATAAGTATCAGATTTTAAAAAATAATAAGTACTGGTGTCTATTTGTTTGACTAAATCCCTCAAGGTGGTGACCCAGCATGGCTGCAGTCTAACGAGTGAAAGAAGATAGACATACATGCACATGAATATGTGTATATGTGCACATATATACCTATGCACACAGACATGTATATGTAGATATGCATGTGCGTGTGTGTGTGTGTGTGTGTATGTATTTATGTTATCTTTTTAAAAATTGAACTCTTCCTATATGTGTATGTGTGTTTGTATCATTCATTGGTTTTGCATCCATTTTTCCATGTTAGCATGGGTTGGATGAATACGTATTTTAGATAATGTTTTACAGCTGGATACATTTCCTGTTGTTAACCCTTATTTGTTTTCCAAGATATGAATTTTTCATTCCATTTGTTTACAAAATTGTAGAGCAATCATAGAACAATTTAACAGGAAATACCAACAAAATGTTACATTTTTTTTGTGTTCAGCACTTTCATGTGAAGATGCAGAATGTAAACATCTGCGTGTGTGTGCATTCTTATCAACATGACCTATTCCTATGGAAGGTGTAATTTGTAATCTTCGAAACATATGTTGGAAATAAAAGTATTCAGTTAACACAGCATGGAAAGCGGACGTTAAACGATATGCGTTTTACTCCATTTACTAAACTTATATATATATATATATATATAGCATCATCATCATCATCATCATCATCGTTTAACGTCCGCTTTCCATGCTAGCATGGGTTGGACGATTTGACTGAGGACTGGTGAAACCGGATGGCAACACCAGGCTCCAGTCTGATTTGGCAGAGTTTCTACAGCTGGATGCCCTTCCTAACGCCATATATATATAAAGCACCCAGCATACTGTATAAAGTGGTTGGTATTATGAAGAGCATCCAGATGTAGAGACCATGCCAAAATAGATAATTGGAGCCAGCCTGGACAGCTATCCAGCTTATTAGCTCCTGTCAAACCGTCTAACCCATGCTGGCATGGAAAATGGATGTTGAATGATAAAAGCAATTCTATATTGAACATTGCTCACTCTTGAAATTGCCCTCTCTTTTGTTGCTGTTACCTCCATCTTATTTGTGTTAGGTAAAGCATCAGTTGCACTTCGTTCTGTCTTACCATTATTTGTAAATGTAACATTGCTATATACATATAAAGACCTTTTTAATTTGATGAAATTTAAAAGGTGTAAGAAATACAGTAAACTTGATTAATCTATGAATCTTAAGAAACATTTAGAATATTTAATTTTTCCAACATTAAAAGTGGAAATATGAAAAAAATAAATAAATCTCTATTTCGTTCTATTCCAGAAATATATCATGATCTTAATCAAAGGTTTGTGTGAAGGCACAGGTAGCCTCCTCAAACAAGACATTGTGACATTCACAGCACTTCTCAAGTCAGCAACAACCCCTGATCACATCACAGAATCTTCTTCAGGTTTGTGCATCTGTTTATCTCCAAAATTACTAAATTTTTTGGTAGTTATTTTTTTGAGTAGTGTTTCATCACAAAGCATTGGAATAAGAAATATTCTATCATTTTTATTTCTTATTCTTAAGTCATCTGAATAGTTTTACTTCATAGCTTGTTCTTCTTTAGGTTCCTCAATGATTCTTGCTTATATTATTACCCTACATCACATTTACAAAGAAGAAATATTCCTTAGTCATTTCTGTTACATTAAATTATGTATTTTCATGTTTTTCTTGAAGTGTTATTTGTTGAATACACTTTCTAGTGGTAAATAATGTAGATTAAGAGGTGATTTTAAGTGTTACAAAGTGTCACAAATATTGGTGCCATGTAAAACGCACCTGTGTTGGTTCTACACAAAAAGCACCTGTGCTGGTTCTACATAAAAAAAACCTGTGTTGGTGCTGCGTAAAAAGCACCCACTGTGGTGCCGCGTAAAAAGCAGCCGCTCTGGTGCCGCGTAAAAAGCACCCGCTCTGGTGCCACGTAAAAAGCACCCACTCTGGTGCCACGTAAAAAGCACCCGCTCTGGTGCCGCTTAAAAAGCACCCGCTCTGGTGCCACGTAAAAAGCATCAATGCTGGGACAACCTGTGCAGATGATTTATTGTCATTGAATGTTTGTGCTGCACGTTAGGTCACTCTTTCCATCAAAAAGCACCTGTGCTGGTTCCATGTAAAAAGCACCCAGTACACTCTTTAAAGCAGTTGGCATTAGGAAAGGCATCCAGCCATAGAAACCTTGCCAAAACAGACAATTGGAGCCTGGTGCAGCTCTCCGGCTTGCCATCTCCTGTCAAACTGTCCAACCCATGCCAGCTTGGGAAATGGACGTAAAATGATGATAAAGATAACAGTTTTTGAGATACAACATCAAGATAATGATAATAATAATTATTATTCTTTAAAATTTTTGCCTAATGATTCTGCCAGCTGGCTGCCATAACAATAATAATGATAATAGTTTCAAATATTGACACAAGGCCAGCAATGTTAGGGGTAGGGGTAAGTTGATTACTTCAATCTCAGTGTTCAACTTGTACATACTTTATTGATCCCGAAAGGATGAAAGACAAAGTCTACCTTAGAATTTGCACTTGGAACAGAACGAATGATGAAATGTCGCTAAGCATTTCATCTAGTATGCTAACGGTTTTCCCAGCCTGCTACCTTTAATGATGATGATGATGGACTCTCCTGTTGAAGGCGATGTATGAGTGTCCAGCTTTTGATGAACGACCTCTCTGAGTGGTTGGCGTTAGGAAGGGCATCCAGCTGTAGAAACTCTGCCAAATCAGATTGGAGCCTGGTGTTGCCATCCGGTTTCACCAGTCCTCAGTCAAATCGTCCAACCCATGCTAGCATGGAAGGCGGACGTTAAACGATGATGATGATGATGATGATGATCAAATGCCTGTGCCGTACGTTAGCTCACTCCCTTCATTAAGTCTACAGTGCATGGTGTACCACATGTTAGGTACTGAAGTGATTGCAGAGCAACATGAGATGAAGAGTTTCCCTCAAGAACACAACACAACACCTGGTCTAGGAATTGAAACCATGACCTCTTTCTCCTATAGGCACAAGGCTAGAAATTTTTGGGAAGAGGTCCAGTTGATTACCTTGACCCCAGTGCTCCTTTGATACTTATTTCATCAACCCCAAAAGAACGACAGGCAAAGTAGACC
This sequence comes from Octopus bimaculoides, assembly GCF_001194135.2. NCBI lineage: Eukaryota > Metazoa > Mollusca > Cephalopoda > Octopoda > Octopodidae > Octopus > Octopus bimaculoides. The sequence continues at coordinate 27,787,280 of NC_069002.1, read as the reverse complement.
TCTGTGGTATTTGAACTCAGAATGTAAAACAAAATGCTAAGTATTTTGCCTGACGTGCTGCCCTAATAATAATAATGGACTCTCCCATTGAAGATGAGAGTTCAGCCTTTTTGCCGAATGACCTGCACAAATGATTTGTTAACTGCTAGGCCCTGCGCCCTCACACCTAATGATAGTAGTAATAATAATAATATTTTCTGTTTGATAAAATAAGTACCAGTCATTTACTGGGGTTAATTCTGTCAATTGTACCTCAATCTCCATTTCACGTGTTCTTGCTTTGTTTCAATCATTATTTAATTTTTCTTTTCTTTACTTTCAGAAGAAGAACCTGAACCAAAAGAAAGCAAGAGACCCAGGCTAGATTTTGGACAGAATATTTTTGACCAATTAACCTCTGTCCTCGAGGAAGTAACCCCATTTTCAAGTCACATTTCAAAGTCTGAGGTTCCCGTTGAGACTCTAAATTCTGATGGTGACACCACTATTGTCCATGTTGCAGATTCTCTGGAAGAAGTGCAGCTATTATTTGCCAAAAAAAACCTGTCCAACCTTCTTCAACTCAATGGTAGTGAAATACTTGTGGATGTTTGCTCTCATCTACCACTACTTGCCCGTTATATTCACCGGTGTAGGGAGGCTATCAGTAGCACTTCCTTTGTCCTACCTCTCACATTATCTGAAGCTCTTACAGCTAGAAATAGGTAGGTGCACATTCTTTTATATTCGGTTTATTTCAACATCCAGTGCTGGTGCCACGTTAAAAGCACCCAGTCCACTCTGTGAAGTGGTTGGCGTCAGGAAGAGTATCCGGCTGTAAAATCCATGCCAAAACAGACAGTGCATTGTTTTGAATTAATCAATCATCTTGTAGCTTCAAGATTTCAATTATGTGATTGTTTCATTCTTAAAATGAGATTGCAGGGTAGGTGGGAAAGGCTGGATCTAGTCAGTTTGAACATAAAACCAGTAGAATATCTTGGCTGGATATGGCCAGTTTAACCCTTTAGCATTTAAACCAACCATATCTGGCCAAAATATTCAACTTGTTTTTATGTTCAAATGTCCAGATCTAACCTCTTACACCAGCCTTACAAAATCCTTCTAAAAACTAATAGTTGCCCCATCAAAATTTCAAAGCTACAAGATAATGCATGATTAATTCAAAATAATGTGAACAAGAGCACCCAGAGAGTGCAAACCTCCACCAAGGCAACACCAACGTCCTCTGAACGATTAGTCAGAGAGGATTTTTTAAATATCTGAAGGCGGTAAGCTCGCAGAAATGTTAGCATGCTGGGTGAAATGCTTAGCGGTATTTCGTCTGTCTTTACGTTCTGAGCTCAAATTCTGCCAAGATTAACTTTACCTTTCATCCTTTCAGGGTCGATAAATTAAGTACCAGTTATGTATTGGAGTCAATCTAATCGACTGGTCTCCTCCCGAAAAATTTTGGGCATTGTGCCTAGAGTAGGGGAAAAAAAAAGAAAATGACAATATTTGAAATAAACTTGATTGCTCTCACAAACTAGAATACTAAAAATGAACCTGACCGCTCTCGAAAATTAAGTAAAAAAAAAAAACAGGAAAAATAATCCAGAATCCTTGTCTGGTACCATATCGATCCCAAAATCTAATCAGTTTGTGTTAGTCATGAGGCCAAACATCCCTGAAAGTTTCGTTCAAGTTCATCCAGTGGTTCTTGAGATATTTTGTCCACAGACAAACAAACACTACTGAAAACAATACCTCCATCTTTGCTAAGGTGGAGGTAATAAATAAGCATTACTTTCAACAGGCGCAGGAGTGGCTGTGTGGTAAGTAGCTTGCTTACCAACCACAGGGTTCCGGGTTCAGTCCCACTGTGTGGCACCTTGGGCAAGTGTCTTCTGCGCTAGCCTCGGGTTGACCAAAGCCTTGTAAGTGGATTTGGTAGACGGAAACTGAAAGAAGCCCGTCGTATATATGTGTATATATATGTATGTGTGTTTGTATGAATGTGTTTGTCCCCCCACCATTGCTTGACAACCGATGCTGGTGTGTTTATGTCCCCGTAACTTAGCGGTTTGGCAAAAGTGACCGATAGAATAAGTACTAGGCTTACAAAGAATAAGTCCTGGGGTCGATTTGCTCGACTAAAGGCGGTGCTCCAGCATGGCCGCAGTCAAATGACTGAAACAAGTAAAAAAAAAAAAAAAGTAAAAGAGTAATGTGAATACTAAAGGGTTAAATGCTAGAGAGTTAAAAAAAAATTACTGAAAAAAAAAAAGAAACCCTTCTTGATTTTATGCTATCTTTTTCAGCTATCCATCCCTGCTAAATGATGTGCTAATTGTATGGCGAGCCTTTAGTCTACCAGTGCTGGAGCCATTAACTCCACGGCAACTCGAAAAAATCACCATCGTCACTTTAGGTTGCCTTTACAGTTCAATTGTTGTGGCAATATCAAACACCATCGTTAACCTTGCTAGTGCAGTTCCTATGAAAAATCCTGCAAACAAAGATGAAGAACTAGACAATTGTGGAATGACCATTGTTCAAAAAACTGTAAGTTTTCCTCATTTTGTGTAAATGTTAACAAATAGTGGCAATAAAGTCACACGGAATATTTATTATTTTGCTAAAAGTGCATTTTGTAGTTAATACTTCCTTCACTTCCTTGTCCCCAGACTGATAGTCACTGGTTAAATGATGTAGATCTTTTAGAAGTAAATTGACAGCTTATTAATTTTCATTTCTTAATTGTTTTGGTTAAGTTAATTAGAAAATTTGAGCGAGATCGTTGCCAGTGCCCCTGGACTGGCTCTTGTGTGGGTGGCACATAAAAGACACCATTTCGAGCGTGGCCGTTTTCGTGCGGGTGACACGTAAAAGCACCCACTACACTCTCTGAGTGGTTGGCGTTAGGAAGGGCATCCAGCTGTAGAAACTCTGCCAAATTGGATTGGAGCCTGGTGTTGCCATCCGGTTTCACCAGTCCTCAGTCAAATCGTCCAACCCATGCTAGCATGGAAAGCGGACGTTAAATGACGATGATGATTAATTTTCTAATTGTAAAATATGTATAAACCCATTTGACTAAAAGCAATTTTTTGGTACTTCATGTAAACATAAAAAATTTTTTGGGAATACATGTTAGAATGGTAAATTAGGTGTTAAAAATGTAAATAGAAAACGGCTAAAAAATTGACAAAGTATATAACATTTTTAGATGTTGGAAGTAATTATCCAATAGTTTTTTTTTTCTTAAAAAAACAAAACAAAACAAAAAAACCCAATTCAAAGTAGTTTTGCTCTTGTAATTGTTTCAGCCTTCAAATTATTTTAAAAGTTATATAAGATATCCTCTATTGTCTTTTCATATCATTAAATCATTTTAATACTTATGTAAGATGTTAATCTGAATTTCCTGTCCGTTGAGTAATAAAAGCTAAAATAATGGAACATTCTGTGAGATATATATATGTATGTATAAATAAATAAAAGGATCATTTTGATAAATTTTGTTCAGTGTGGAATCATCATTTTGTATAACGTAGTTACAAAAAACATATATGAAGCTGAACTAAAACCTTAGACTAGTGATTGTTTGTATATTTGTTCACATAATTCAAGTTTCTCATTTTGAAAACCTGATTTATTTTTTACAGCTTGAAATTGTTAACATTGTCTCATCTGTGATTAGAAACTCCACCCGAGCTGGTGGACATGTAAGTTGAAAACTTTATATTGTTGGATTTAATCTTAGAATATATTTAGCTCTTGGGAATCATCAAGATGACCTGGCAATTTTTATGCAATAAATACATGTTGGCACCACATAAGAAGCACCCAATACACTCTGTGAGGTGGTTGGTATTAGGAAGTGCATCCAGCTGTAGAAACCTTGCCAAACAGATTAGAGCCTGGTATAGCATTCTGGCTTGCCAGCTTGTGTCAAACTATCCAACCCATGCTAGTGTGGAAAATGGATGTTAAATGATGATGATGATGATAATGAAAGACAAAAAAAAAAGCTAATCCATAGACTTGCACCACCACCTATGTGCTCTCACTCCAGAGAAATTCAGTGAAAACTATGTTGTTGTTTTTGACATCAGCAAAATTTTCGGTTGTGTCTGGTATGAAAACTCCTTGAAATTGCCAGCTTATGGGCTCAGTTGGTTTCTCGTTTCTTGGATGTAACTTCCTATCAGATGTCCAAACATACTTCATCCATATCAGACCAAGACACTAATAGCCAAACCAGCACCAATTCTTTTCATACAGACCTTGGAAAAAAATCCTTTAATGAGAACAGTTCAGTCTTGTCTCGTTCATGAGCAACAAATCACAAACACTACTTGTATCAAAAAACATTGCATGCCACTCCTAAATATGAGCAACTTGGGCCTTGCTGATCATTCCAATTGTTGGGTCTCACTATCACCAGTCTAGGATCTCTCTTGGTAAAAGCTCATCCTTAGCACAGCTTAGACTGCCTCCCAATGACTGGCCTCGTTCTTCAGGGCCAGAAGACATTTCAATCCCTGACAATTATTGACACTCTACAATGTTCAGGTGTGACCTGCAAATGGAGTCTTGCTCCCAAGACACTAGTGTGGCTTAAATCTACCTACAGTTTAAGGGAACCTAAAATGGAGTATACCAAGTAACATGACAGTTTTGAGGATCACGAGTCGTTACTTCAGTTCTTTTTAAAAACTGAATTGAATCACTTTGCTTCTTCAGAGAATAAAGCTTGTACTTACTTGTACTCAGTGGCATTCATTCTGGGTGCATTGATCCAACTCTGACCACATCTGACAGTTGGCTGCTGTCAAGGCTATAATGGACACCCAGCCTGGTTCCACTGTCAAAGACCATAGATGCAGGGCTCCAATTGTGCTTTCACATTTGCCTTTACCATCGTCAGTCACATCTTCAGTTGATCTCCAGCTAGTTTGCACCAGCCTGGGAGGGGAGCCGGGTTGCCAGGGAACGTTATTTTACATGTATAGAATGCAAAATGTGAATCTCTATGTTGACTATAAATGCATTTTATAGCAGAGTTTATTTTTCTGTGAAATATGTAATTTTAGGTGGTACAGAACTTGCATATGATGGCTGCCTGGTTACTACTGAAAGGGTTACAGAGCATTTTATCTCTGACTCTCTACGTCATACTTGAGCGCAAAGATTCTACACGGACCAAAAGCCAAGATTCTCAAAAAAGTTCTAAAGAATCTCAAAATATTCGACCAGCTTCTGCAAAGAGGTAGGACTTCTAGTTTTTGGTATTTAAAAGTGTTTTAATTCATTTGATTTTAAAATATTTTATGGTCAATACTTTCTTTATTTTCTTAATTTTTCCAGTTTTCAAGGATTTGGAGTTTTGTCTGTTGCTTTAGCATCAAATGCGATCCAGCTGCTTTCAAAATTACTTGATGATTTGCAAGTTGAAGGGAATGTGGTCAAGGTCTGTGATGAGTTTACTTAATTATACCTCCTTTATAATGAAATTTACTTCTCTTTTACAATTATCCAAATTTTCTTCCATTTTTGTATTAACCACTGCTTTTTTTGTTTCTGTGGATGAATTTCACATTGTAGGAATGAAATATTTAATCCATAATTGTTAGTCCAACAGAATATGTTGTGTTTTGCTTATTGTTTTTCATGCAGGGGTCTGTTCTGATGTTGGGCATTTTTTTTTTTTTTTCTTGTTGTGTCATAACAAGTTGAGAGTTCTTTTGGGCAGGTTGTTGGTCTTCTGCAAAATAGTTGGATGATAGAGCTGCAATCTTGGCAACAAGCCAATGTGCTGTGGGTCACCATTAGTCTGGAACCTCCTCGGGATACTGGCCCTACCAGGAGCAAAGGTCCAGATGGTAATGCTTGCTCAGATCTATCTATAGAACATGCAAGCCCTCCTTACCATGACATGGTCAGATGAGAGAGGCTGGCAAGGGACCACTAGTGAATGGACAGCACTGGTGGACCCGGTCTGCTCTATACATATTGATGTCTCTGGGAACCACTAACCTGGGATGAGCCCAGCCCCATCAAGCAAGAGCAAGAAGCATAACTTTTCAAGCACTAAAGAACAGTATTTAGTTGCTGAAGAGCCACAGGTGAAACAAAATATATTTTATTGGCTCTCAAACTTATCTTTGAGGACTTTATTCTGAGATAAAGCTTCATTTAAACTTGTCACCCTTGGAATATAGTAGGAATATTTGACTTTTTCTCTGGAATTTTTTCCTATATGTTATTTAACTCTTCAGCATTCCAATTACTCTGTCAAATGTGATGTGTATTTATTCATTGTTTTGAATTTATCATGCATTACCTTGTAGCTTTGAGATTTCAATGATGTAGTTGTTTATTTTTAGAATAACATTGTAGGGTAGGTGTGAAAGTCCAGATCTAGCTAGTTTGAGTAGCTAAAATATTTGGGCCAGATATGGCCAGTTTAAATGCTAAAGGGTCAATACAGGATTTTTATTAATTTTTCTTGATGAATTGATACTTATATCTTTGTTAGATAAAGGGGTGGGTGGGGTCTTTCCCCCTCCCCCCATTATAAAAGAGACTAAATTCTTTGATTTAAATTTCAGGAGAAAGATGATGAAATGAAAACCAGCATTACAGCTGGATTTACTGCTTGGCAGAGAGTGCACAAGCTAACATGCTGTATCAATTTAACTGACTTGTTGTTCAACTTGGTAACAGTCTCTTTTAGAAAGGTTAGTAGTTTTAAATTTCATAATGTCAGTTATGCTTTTCACCTTTCATATTTTATTTATATTAAGAATAATTACCATAAATCCTTGAGTATAATACGTAGGAGATTTTTAGGGGGCTGTACCTCTGAAAAACCTAAACCTTGTGTATAATACGCACCCCTTCTCTAACTTGAGTCAAGGAGGTCGATATAACGTCCTTGGTTTGTAAACATAAATATGGTAATGTCCTTTATTATTATTGTATATATAACATAATGCAAACGTGTAGCTTTTTTGTGCACTTTGCAGAAAATAAAGAAATAACAGTAATAACGTCAGTGAAAAATAAATATTAAGTAAATTGCCTTTGCATATTTATCACTATCAGTTACAAGCCTGACATCACAAAATGCGTCTGAATAA
>NC_069002.1:27775967-27779335 GCF_001194135.2 Octopus bimaculoides | reverse complement strand
CCCGCACAAGAACCAGTCCAGGGGCACTGGCAACGATCTTACTTGGCTTGCCGGGTCTTCTCACGCACAGCACATTTCCAAAGGTCTCAGTCCGTAGTCATCGCCTCGGTGAGGCCCAATGTACGAAGGTCTTGCCTCACCACCTCAGCCCAGGTCTTCCTGGGCCTACCTCTTCCACGGGTTCCCTCAACTGTTAGGGTGTGGCACTTTTTCACGCAGCTATCCTCCTCCATTCTCACCACATGTCCATACCAGCGCAATCGTCTCTCTTGCACGCCACAACTGATGCTGCTAAAATTAAATGAAAGTCTCTATCTTTTGTTGGGGTCACTATAAACCCAAATAGCCAAATGATTGCTGAGGTGTCTGTCTTTACCATTGATTCATTTGAGACTTTGCTCTCTTGTAACCATGTCTCAACAATCTCACCTCGAATCTTTTCTGGTTTGCTTGAAGCCGCCACCACGAACTACTCCATGCCACTATTTTGCCACTTGTTTTAGTTATTGGACTGCAGCCATGCTAGGGTTTTTACTTTGAAGGGTTTGGTCGAACAAATCACTGCCCCCCCCACCCCAATTATTTTTTAATGCCCGTTATTCTTTCGGTTTCTTTTGCTGAACTGATAAGTTATGGGGATGTAAATAAGCAAACACTGGTTATTTAGCAGTGGTGAGGGTGACAAATACAAAGACACATGGGTACACACACACACACACATTGGGCTTCTTTCCATCTATCAAATCCACTCAACAACGCTTTGGTTGCCCAAAGTGCTGTGTAGTGGGACTGAACCCAAGGTGACGTGGTTAGGAAACGAGCTTCTTAACCATACAACCACGCTTGCACCTAACTTTTTAATTCATTTTTTAATCAAGCATCTAAGCTATTATAATTGAAATATCTGATAATTCTTTCTTGTTCTATTCACATTTGAAAGCCTCATTAGATTAAAATGGGTTTTTTTTTTGGGGGGGGGTGCTAAAATGCTTTTACTAATTTTATTTCATTCACTTTGAGAAACTGTAACAAGCCATTTAATCCCTATAGTTTATTCTCTAGATTTGGCTCTGAACACCTTAATAGTGAAATTAGCCAGGTAGTCCTGCTGTGTGGCACCTTGGGCAAGTGTCTTCTACTATAGCCTTAGGCTGACCAAAGCCTTGTGAGTAGATTTGGTAGATGGAAACTGAAAGAAGCCCATTGTATGTGTGTGTGTGTGTATATATATGTCCGTGTGTGTGTTTATTTTTGTGTTTGTCCCCTCCATTGCTTGACAACTGATGTTGGTGTGTTTACATCCCTGTAACTTAGCGGTTCAGCAAAAAGAAACTGATAGAATAAGTACCAGGCTTTAAAAAAAAAAGAAAAATCCTGAGATCAGTTTGTTCGACTTAAAAAGGCCTTCATGGTGGTGCCCCAGCATGGCCACAGTTAAATGACTGAAACAAGTAAATGATAAAAGATTTTGAAGGTGTGATTGTTTATTTTTAGAATAACATTGCAGGGTAGGTGTGAGGTGTGTGATCTGGCTGGTTTGAACATAAAACTGGTAGATATGGTTTGATATGGTTGGTTTAAATGCTAAAGGGTTAATGACATAAAAATCATTTTTAAAAATCTATTTTTTATCTGAACTCTAAAATATTCATTTAACAGCATATCGCCAAAGGTCTTGGTCACTTGTCATCATCTCTATGAGGCCCAACATTCAAAGATCATGCTGCCAGCAATGGCCACTATGCTAAAAGTAAATCCGTATATATTGTACTTTGTTAGACTCAAAACAGGGCATTGTCATGGTTTGCTAAGTCTTTGAAAAATTCTTATAATCTCTTTTTATTAGAACTATATGTTGAAGAAGTGGCTTAGGGAAGACTCTATGATTTAGAATAATTTGTTTCCTATTTTCAGATGAGTTTTGACAATATTTAGAAATGTTAGATTTATAGAAGGTATTTCGAGTACAGTTAAAAAAATTTTTTTTTGAATGTGTGGTAAGAAACTTGCTTTCAAGTTACATGGTTCTTGGTTCAGTCCCACTGCGAAGCATCTTGGGCAAGTGTCTTCTACTGTAGCCTCAGGCTGACCAAAGCCTTGTGGGTGGATTTCATGGATGGAAACCGAAAAAAACCTGGTGTGTGTGTGTGTGTGTGTGTGTGTGTGTCTCTTTGTATCAGTGTTTGTGTCCTCCTCCCACCACTTGACAATGGTGTTGGTGTGTCTACATTCCTGTAACTTAGCGGTTCAGCAAAAGAGAACAATAGAATAAGTACCAGGCTTGCAAAAAAAAAAAAAAAAAAAAATGTCTTGGAGTCGATTTGTTTGACTAAAACCATTCAAGGTGGTGCTCCAGCATGGCCGCATTCATATGACTGAAACAAGCAAAAGATAAAAACCAAAATAAAATCACCATTGCTATCAATTTTGCTGCGTTCTACTTTGCTTACACAGCCTAGTAGTTTCTTTTGTTAGTGATTACTGTTGAAGCAATAAAGATGGATTTTATTTCATTGTGTGGTATGCTTCAATGACTTAAATTTATTATGAGATATTTACGCTGTACCTCAGTATTAGTAAGCCGGAATAACAGGAATAAAGTGTTTTATAGAGTAGAAACAAAAATATAATTATTTATGCATAGTGTCTCGGAACGAAAGGAAAATAGGTTAACAATTTGAAGTGTCAGTTTGTGTTGTGATTTAATCCTTTAGGGTTTAAATTGGCCATATCAGGCCTAAATGTTTCAACTGTTTTATTTTAAGACTGGTCAGATTTAGCCTTTCACACCTCCTTTTAATGTCAGTCTAATAATAGCTAATCCCATCATTGAAACCTTGTAGCTTTGAGGTTCAGTGATGTGATTAGCTTTGATCGATTCAAAACAATGTGAACAAAGAAGCATTACATAGGTGCAGGCGTGGCTGCTTGGTAAGAAGCTTGTTTCTCAACCACATGGTTCCAGGTTCATTCCCACTGCATGGCACCTTGGGCAAATGTCTACTATAACCTTGGGATGACCAAAGCCTTGTGAGTGGATTTGCTTGACGGAAACTGAGAGAAGCCCTTCATGTATGTATGTATATATATATATATATATATATATATATATATATATATATATATATATATATATATATATATATATATATATATATATATATATATACACACGCACATACACACTCTTTTTAACTTGTTTCAGTCATTTGTCTGTAGCCATGCTGGAGCACTGCCTTTAGTCAAACAAATCCACCCCAGTACTTATTCTTTGTAAGCCTAGTACTTATTCTATCGGTATCTTTTGCATATATATAATGTGTATATATGTATTTATGTGTGTGCCTGTGTTTGCTCCCCCCCCCCCC
>NC_069002.1:27772574-27775552 GCF_001194135.2 Octopus bimaculoides | reverse complement strand
TTATGGTTTGAAGAAACACTCTCACCTACAGAAACAACTGATCGAGCACCTTCACCACCACCTGCTCCTACACAAGATGGAACCAACAATGGAAAACGTTCTCGACAAGTTAGTGATGATGACAGCAGACCAAATTTTATTCCTGACCGAAAAGAGCCAGATGGGGTGACTAATCATTTTGTTCTTTAATTTGAAATTGTAAGGTTTGTATTGTTTGGTCTTTATATAAGAAATGTTAAATTAGGAAAACCTGACGATGATGATGATCTTCTAACGTCCGTTGTCCATGCTGGCATGAGTTGGACAGTTTCACCAGGGCTGGCAAGCTGAGGGGCTGCACCAGGCTCCAGTCTGATTTGGCATAGTTTCTATGGCTAGATGCCCTTCCTAATGCCAACCACTCCAAGAGTGTTAAAGGGTGCTTTTATGTGCCACATGCACAGGTCTCAGTTGCACGGCACCAATATCTGCCATAAACACGATTTCACTTGGCTTGATGGGTCTTCTTCTCAAGTATGGCATATTGCCAAAGGTCTTGGCCATTTATCATTGCCTGCATGAGGCCCAATGCTTGAAAGGTCCTGTTTATGGGCCACCAGCATGAGAGCTAGTCACGCGACACCAGTATTGGCCTCATTGCCTCCATGAGGCCCAACGCCTGAAGGTGCTTTTTATGTGCCACCAGCACGGGTGCTAGCTACACGACACCACTATCAGCCACATTGCCTCCATGAGGCCTCATGCTCAAAAGGAGCTTTGATGTGGCACCGGCATGAGTGCCAGTGACATGACACCAGCATCGGCCACAACTAAGATTTGTCAAATAATATATCTTTGGTTATCATTTCATAGATTCTACAAGTTATATCCTTTTGGATACCCAGTTTACTCAAGTGATATATTCTCAGTACAAGATCCATCCATTTTCTCCATCCACTGTTACTATGAGGACTGTGGGTGTGGAGCTTGCAAATTGTAACACTTTCCTACTGGATCTCCAAGCATGACCAACTAAGACTATGGATATTATCCAACCATCTTGCTTGTGGTCTGCCGTTGGGTCTCTTGCTGTTTTGGCTCGATTTCTATGGCTGTATGCCCTTCCTAATGCCAGTCACTTTACAGAGTGTACTGAGTGCTTTTTACATGGCACCATTACCAGTGCTTTTTTACGTGGCACCAGTGCCAATGTTTTTTCCCCATGGCACCAGCGCCAGTGTTTTTATGTGGTACCAGTGGTTTTTAACATGGCACCAGCACCAGTGGTTTTTACGCAGCGCCAGTGCTTTTTCATGTGGCACTAGCGCCAGTGATTTTTTTATGTGGCCCCAGCGCCAGTGCTTTTTTACATGGCACCAGCCAGTGCTATTTTATGTGGCACCAGTGCCAGTGCTATTTTACATGGTACAAGCTTCTGCACCAATGCTTTTTACATGGTACAAGCTTCTGCACCAATGCTTTTTACATGGTACCTTGGTTTTAGGATCTCAATCCTGTAGTGGTGGGCAGGTCTCCTTGAATACAGCAATGCACCACACATCTCGATCCTCGGCCATAAAAAAAAATCCAGATTGTTAGTTTAAAATCATTTTCAGTTTATTAATATTAATTTTTAAATAGTGTTAATATGAAGCAGTGTGATGACGATGGTTAAAAATTTTGAAGTACTGACTCTATAGTCAAAGAGGACATATTGTTACAGTCAGTGTGTCCTCTCCTTCAGCTCAGTAGATTAGTGTTTGTGTGTATTTTAGGAACAGCTTCTCTTTGGATCTTGCAACAACAAACCCCTGTTGACTGAGGAATTGTTGCAAGACATTAAAAAGTTGCTGTTGATGCTAACCATCTCTCCCCCTACTAGCACGATTAAATAAATAATTTGGTAAAATAATTATAAAGCCTTGATTAATTTTTCTATTCATTTAGTATTTTATTTCCTTACTTTTATAGTTTGTCCACTTAGCTGCAGATATATTAAACTTCATGAACCACTATTTTATCAATTCAGTCAATCCAGCTATACAAAAGCTTCTAAGGTAAAGTATCAGACTTCACAGCCTCTAAATATTCTCTGTATTCTGTTTCTCTTTTTTGTTATTTAGCAGGGGTTTTTTTCTGTTTTTTTTTTTTTTGTGGTTATTAATAATCATTATTGTCTGTGAGGTTATAGCAAAAGACACATGCCCCAAATGCCACACCGTACAACTGAGCCTGAGATCATGGTTTGAAAGCAAACATGTTATCTACACAACTGAGTGCCCATGCATGCGTGTGTGTTTGTGTGTAAATAGCATTGATATGTTGTATGTTGTTTCTCGTGTGTGTAAATTGGTGAAATGATTGCTTGTAATATTGGCTTCGAATTTTTGGCATAAGGAGTGCAATTTCAAGGATGGGCTGAGCCGCTTACATCAACCCCAGTACGCACTGGTATTTATTTTATCAACCCCTGAAAGGACGAAAGGCAAAGTCGACCACGGCAGCATTTGACCTCAGAGCATGAAGACAGATGAAATCCAGCTAATCATTGCTTATAACATTAAGCAGTGTTCTCTTATGTTGTTTGTGAGTGGTGCAATGGCATAGATTGTAGTTCAGTGTAACTTTTCTATTGGAGCCAGTATTATAGTTTGTGTGTGTTTATAGTTAGTCAATACTCATGTCAGGTGTGATTAGAATGTTATGATTTCATCACTGAATGATATTGTGTGTATGTGTGTGTGTGTATGTATATATATATATATATATATATATATATATAAAATTATGTGTATTTCTTCTATCTTAATGAATAAAAATTCTTCTGATAGAATAAATGGGTTAATAGAAACCAATGTAGCAAAGAACACAAAATAACTGTGGTTAGCTCCTGTTTGTAAGGCAGGAACTCCTTGAAATTTTGGGTATTTGAGTATATTTAAGAATTTAAGGATTGGAGAAAACGCATGTTATAATTGCATACTTTATTCCTACATATG
>NC_069002.1:27759082-27772328 GCF_001194135.2 Octopus bimaculoides | reverse complement strand
AAGTTCTCCACCAATAATGGTGCTTACATACCGATGGGCTTGGTAAAAATTATTAATTATTAATTGTTGATTTATTAATGAATTAATAAATTGATAATCCTTTACCCTTTTAATTTGTATATATATATATATATATATATATATATATATATATATCTCACACCTGATTTGGGATATTCTTTATTAACAAAATTTACTACTTTCAGGGAGGCTTTGAATGAAGAACACATGTCTAATCTTGCATTGGTTATCAAAGAACTGGATAAAGAATGCTGCCGATCTGGTTCAGGTTAGTCTTTAAACTTTACTCATGGAAATATCAGAAACTTAAACCTTGATTTGATTGTGATTAATGATGTATACATAATGATTGTTATTCATTACTATGATATTCTTTCAAATTGGTTTTGATTGTTGCATTCGCAGTAATATTTTGCGATCTTTCTTCTGTTTGTTAAATAGAAAATTTTTGATGTAACATTTGTCTGTATCAAATTAAACACTTATCCATTAATACAAAACAAAATTAAATACTATGAAGTATTTACTGATTGAGGTTAATTGTAATTAATTCATTATCATTTTTACATCTGCATTTTCAATGCTGGCATGGGTTATACATGACCTGTCGAGGCTATTTTCTATGGTTGAATGCCCATCCTGTTTGCCAACCTCTAGTTATAATAATTAAGGTTTCTATCAAGAAGACACTTGCACCTTGGGCAAGAATCTTCTATTATAGACTCAAGCTGCTCAAAGCCTTGAGTAGATTTGGTAGATGAAAACTAAAAAAAGCTTGTTGTGACTATGTATCCATCCCTATACTTGTTATGGTATCTTGTGATGGTTCTAAATGAGTTGCCATCGTACAAGTGATACATTTATTTCCAGTCTTCTGCAAAAGACATGTCTGGCCATGGGGAAATATTATCCTGCTTGGAAACAGAAATAGGAAGTGAGGGTTGGCAGGGCATCTGGTCATTAGAAAATCTGTTTCTATAAATTCTATTTCACTCATGCTAGCATGGACATTAAAATGATGATGGTGATGGGTTAAGCTTGGAGATTTTCTTCGGAGATGTGTGTTCCTAGAAAAATATCAGTTATAAAGATATTTCTGAAATTTTTCCAGTCTCGTTTTTCTTTCCCTTTTTTTTTTTTTATTTTGGAACTATCTTCAGTAATTTATTTTCATTTTTAATTACAGATCGCACCTATGAAGAGCTTTCAGTTGCTTTGGCAAAGTTTAACCACAGTTTAGTGGCAACTGGCTCGCTATCAGAGAATTTGCAGGTAATAATGACATTTGTTTTAAATTCTAAGAATATTTTAAACTTTTTGTATTTGAATTTGTTGTTTTAACAGCTCTCCCCCCCTCTCTCACCCCTACTACCTACTAACTTCTTATATATGTTTTTCTATGCTGGCAAGGGTTGAATAAGTCTTTCATATTCTGGCCCAGTGGTTAGGGCAGCGGACTCGCGGTTTCGATTCCCAGACCGGGCGATGTGAGTGTTTATTGAGCGAAAGCACCAAAGAGCTTCACGAGGCTCCGGCAGGGGATGGTGGCGAACCCTGCTGTACTCTTTCACCACAACTTTCTCTCACTCTTACTTCCTGTTTCTGTTGTGCTTGTAATTCAAAGGGTCAGCCTTGTCACACTGTGTCACGCTGAATATCTCCTAGAACTACGTTAAGGGTACACGTGTCTGTGGAGTGCTCAGCCACTTGCACGTTAATTTAACGAGCAGGCTGTTCTGTTGATCGGATCAACTGGAACCCTTGACGTCGTAAGCGACAGAGTGCCAACAATTCTGGCATTTACAGCACCAGTCCCATTGGATTGTATATAATTTGATAGCAAAGGGATGGAGCAAGGGAAAGAAACCGAAACTTGCCACCACAGAAAAGTGCGCTTAAAGAAAGGAAAACTCAGTAATGCCATTGGAGAGCATCTTCAAATGCAGTTACTGCATGCAAGACTGCCACTCTTGTGTGGGCTTGTACAGCCACAGCAGACACTGCACTGCCATCAGCAGTTAACACAAAACTCTACTGGTGCAGATCCGTGGTCTTTATAGACTGACAGATGTCCATTAATTTGATAGTTTAATAGAAAAAAAATGGAGTTTAAAAAAAAATTCTCTTAATTCCACCATTGTAAGGAACACATGATTGAGGTTTAAGCTTCTTTGCCATTTCTCATAAGTTCTCATACATATGGGTTGTCGAATCATGTCATTATCAGAATATAAACAAGACATGGCAAAGAGCAGATTGTGTTTGCTTTATCAGTATCTGCCAGACAACGGAAAAATGTTTAATGAACAAGAAACTGACAGCACAATATATTGTTCCTAACTAATGGGTTTTTGTTTTTTCCCCCTTCATATTACCCTGTTACAAAACGCACTTAATTTTAAAATGAAAATCAAATTATTTGTTTTTATTGTTTCTGATACAATTTTTAAAAAAATTTCATCTTCCAGGATTGTCTTCTAATTAGCTTGGGAGTGAATCCCAATACTTCCGAGGCTTGGCCTCTTACGGTATATCCTCGCACTCTCGCAGTTCTAGCAGAAGTTATTCTTCTGCGTCAACAGAAAGAAAGAGAAACCTCCCCCAAAATCATCAGGAGTATTACTGAGGTTCAAGTAATGAATATATGGGCTCAGTTCACTCGAACATTAAAGCAAGCTATTTTAAACTTTGATAACAAAATTGATCAATTTGAAGGTTAGTACTGTTTTCCATTTTAAATAGTTTTCCAGAATGTTTTCCAAAAAGCTACTTGTTCCCAAATTTATCATGTTTAAATTTTTCAGTTTGGAGAGAAATGTATTTATCATACACACAGGATTCTTTAAACTATTATAATTTTATAGAAAATGGTATCCAATGTGATGCCCTTCTCTTTTTTTTTTCCTTGTGGATAAAATATTTCAAATTTTCAGTTGTGTTTCATTCATTTACAATAATTTTTATTCAGTTTAAGATATTTTAAATTCTATTTTTACGAGTTTTTAATTAAATATGTCTTAGAAGTATAATTAAAGAATCATTCATTGCTATTATATCTGTCTATATAAATATCTTTTGCATTCTATCTTAATATTGTTTGTATCTACAAAAAATGGAAAATGAAACAAAAATGTTATATTCTGTGAGTGTAAGCCTACATCTTGTTAGGTTGTTGTCTCTCTCTCTCTCTCTCTCTCTCCCTCTCCATTTTTTTAAAGTGGTATTTTATGAAAATATGCACCAAATGTGAATATTTTTCTCTGTTTTTCAGATGTCAATGTGGAACATTTGCAGGTCCTTTTGTTCCTCTTCCACAGCTTGCCTCTGATGCAGAAGAAGTCTCTACTATTGCAACTGGCTGAACATCTTATTGCGATTTCACAGGTAGATCACAGGTAAATGCTAGTTTTTATGATTTTTCATCTAAAATCTTACTCGATGAATCTCAATTTATTTTGAAATGATATTTGTAAATGATTGTATAACTGCTAGTTTCAATTAAGCTTTCCAATCCTCATATATTGTAGTTTCTGTGAGTAAATTCCTTCATCGAAAAACTAAATGATCTGTTTTGGATTTTGGCTCTGTTTGGGATATTCTTCCAGACTAACTGCATATTTGTTTGTGGACAGAAGTTGTACATAGTCTCAAAGGAAGGTACCAAGTAGCCAGTATTTAAGTCAGATTATTCAGTAATTTTCTGAGTGCAGAAGAATACAAAAAAAAAGATGTGTTTAATTTTGTCAATGCATTTATGCACATACATATCTATGCAGCTTCAGTTAAATCTTCTTTTGTTTCAATGCAAGGAAACTTCTGCAAATGCACATACAGCTACGTTGGTATAAGAACACATTCAATTACATCTTTGCAAATGCACTCATGTTTCTATAAAATATTGAGTTGGTTAATCTCTGAATGTTTGTGTGTATTGAGACTATCGCAGGATGTTATCTGCATGGTTTAAAAAGTATACATGTGTGTATCTCTCTCTCTCTCTCTCTCTCTCTCTGTAATATTGTATATATGTGGGGTGGGGGTGAACATATATATCTCATAAAATGCATATATAGTATGTGTGTGTGTGTGTGTGTGTGTATATATATATATATATATGTTTTCTAGTCTCATATATTTTACTTGCAGTAAACTGGTTGGTTCTGTACCACTTCCTCTGTCTCGTCTGATGCTAGTTTTTGATTACTTTGTGCACTATTTTTATGATCCACCTGCTGTTCTCATTGATCAAGTAAGAAACCTCTTTTTTTGCTAATATAATAGTTTTCTGTAGTAATAAACACTAGAAAATCTGCATTATTTTATTTCTATTTTAATTTCAAAGGTGATGTTTTGTGCAGCGTTTTAGTTGTCACGAGACCTCTCTTGAGCAGAGCTTAAGGTATTAAACCACCTGTACAATTGTAGAAAATTTTTTGTCTGGATATAGAAATTTCTTTTATTTACTGAATTACAATGAGACATTATTTTTAGAAGTTGTTCATTTAGTGAAGCTAACTTATGCCTTACATTATAAATCTTGACAATATTAACAGTTCAATTTCTTAATATTAACGTTGACAAGGGACTGAGACTCTTGGCTGTTTGCTGAGCTTGAGAAGGCTTGTCAAGCTAAGTAAAAGCATGGTTGCCTGTGCATATAGGCATGTCCCCTGCTCCCTCCAGCTGAGCATTCCTAAAAAAGCACCCATACTGGTGCCAGGTAGATGCACCTGTGTTGATGCTGTGTAAAAGCACCCGATACACTCTGTAGAGTGGTTGGTGTTAGGAAGGGCATCAAGCTGTAGAAACCATGCCAAAACAGACGTGGAGCTGACCAGCTCCCATCAAACTGTCCAAGCCATACCAGCATGGAAAACAGATGTTAAATGATGTAATTCAATAAAATTTGTAGTTGCTATGTGAAATCGGTTTTGTTTACATACTCTTTTCTTGAAATATTCACATTGTTTCAGTTGATGTTAAAAATGGGGGAGAATTCAATGAAATAACTTTGTCATTAAGCTGGTGTTTGGAACATAAATCAGAATGAAATTTTAATGAAAGGTGTCAATTTAGATCACTTTAAAGTAGGAAATTTGTATCATAGAGCCAAGGGTGGTCTCAGACAGGTTGGGATCAAAAGGATTAAATTCAGATTATTAATACATCTAGCCATCCGGTTTCACCAGTCCTCAGTCAAATCGTCCAACCCATGCCAGCATGGAAAGCGGACGTTAAACGATGATGATGATGATGTTTCAGATTATTAATACATCTGTTTCATTTAAACACAACAATGAAAGGGTTTAATGATCTTCAAATATAAACAGCATATTTTTTCTTTCTTAACTGTGTAACTGCATGTTTGTATTCTTTTAAGTTAAACTCATTAGTTTTTGAGTTTTTCTCTACATCGAGCATTTAAAATAATGTAAAATTCATTATTATCTATTTTCCAAATGTTAGGTACAGTGGAACCTTTTCACAGTACATACGCTTGGGCAAGCAGGGGAGCGAGATGCCAGTTTACCAAGAGCAAGCCAATTCTTTCCATGCAGAGATGTTGAAGGAAATTTTCGAAAAAATCTGAGCCCCCAAGAAGCCACAGAAAGTAGGTTGTTTTGAGACAATTTTTGTTGTTTTTTTATTGTTGTTGGCACTCCGTCGCTTACGACGTCGAGGGTTCCAGTTGATCCAATCAACGGAACAGCCTGCTCGTGAAATTAATGTGCAAGTGGCTGAGCACTCCACAGACACATGTACCCTTAACGTAGTTCTCAAGGAGACTCAGCGTGACACATAGCGTGACAAGGCTGGCCCTTTGAAATACAGGTACTACTCATTTTTGCCAGCTGAATGAACTGGAGCAACGTGAAATAAAGTGTCTTGCTCAAGGACACAACGCATCGCCAGGAACTGAACTCACGACCTTACAATCATGAGCTGAATGCCCTAGCCACTGAGCCACGCACCTTCACTACATTATTACACATATAAATAAATGATGTATTATATAAACACATACGATTACACATCCACATACGCATTCTTTTCTCTCAAGCTTTACCCCTCTTTATTCCTCATCTGCTAGCTTAAAGTTGTCCCCGACCCATCTATTGCTTTGGGGTTTGTAGTTTTGCAATCTCCATGTTGACCTTACTAGGGCTGGTGGCAAGAGAAAAGTAGCCACCACAATTTGTAAAGTGGTTGGCATTAGGAAGGGCATCCAGCAATAGAAACCATTCCAAAACAGACATTGGAGCATGATGCAGTCTTTTAGACTCTTTGAACCCTGCCAAACTGTTCGACCCATGCCAACATAGATGTTAAATGATGAGATAACGCAAATTTATATTTGCCGTCGCCAGTATCGCCTGACTGGCCTTCGTGCGGGTGACACGTAAAAGCACCCACTACACTCTCGGAGTGGTTGGCGTTTGGAAGGGCATCCAGCTGTAGAAACTCTGCCAAATCAGATTGGAGCCTAGTGTAGCCTTCTGGTTTCACCAGTCCTCAGTAAAATCGTCCAACCCATGCTAGCATGGAAAGCGGACGTTAAACGATGATGATGATAATGATATTATAACCCATACAATATATAACTGCAATGGTTTTCTTTGGCTTGGATGAGTGGTCGTTGAATGGCACCTGCACCTTGAAGTTCAGTTGTAGTGTATGTGTTTGTAATTAGTTCTTAGAATTTAAGTCTTCTTTGCATTAACATAACTGTTTATTAACAAAATGACTTTGCTACTCAGTACATATCTTTGAGTATGTGAATACTTGTATGCTTGGTTATGTGGTCCTTCAAGAACTGGCATTCTGCCGATTATGATGACAAGTGTTCCAGTTGATCCAATTAATGGAACAGTCTGCTCATGTAATTAATGTGCAAGTGGCTGAGGACTCTACACACACATAGACTTAACGTAGTTCTCAGGGAGATTCAGCATGACACAATGCAACAAGGCTGCCTCTTTGAAATACAGGTACAACTCATTTTTGCCAGCCAAGTAGACTGGAGCAATGTGAAGTAAAGTGTCTTGCTTAAGGATACAATACATCACCGGGAATTGAACTCATGACCTCGTGAACATGATCTGAATACCCCTGAACACTTAGTCACATGCCTTCAGATCAGTTTTAAAGGGTTTGCCTAGAAAAGATCAGTATGAACAACTTAGAAATACCTGGTTGTTTTATTATTAATAATATTATCTTATAGGATTTTAGCTTTTAATCTTTATCTCTGTCTTTTAAAATTTGTTTTGTGCACAAATAATAAATCAATGTGGAGTTTATTTTTTTAAAAAATTTTGCTTTTTCTTCTAGTTGGTGCTTTCTACCCTCGTTTTTACAACTTGGGTCCAACAGAACTGCACATGCAAGATACACCAAAGGTAGATGGTCTGGTAAGTACTTATTTTTCCTCACTCTGATTAATCCTTTGATAATTTAGTCTTTAATGTTACATATTGCCGCTGTGTGTGTGTGTATATAAAAATGTGTAGTGTAAACATTTCTCATCAACATTTTTCCAAATCCTAATTGCATTTCACATGGAATTTTTGATCTTTTGGTCTCAAAGTTTGACTTGTATGCTTGGAAATACAACGCCTTTAAATTATTTTACTTTATGCGTTTGTGCATAAAGTTAGATGTTCAAGTTTCTGAGGAGGCTTTAATCAATAATTTTTCATGGCTATAGTTAAAAAAAACTTTGTTACAAAAATGTTATTTATGTACTCATGAAAAATTTATTGAAATTTTTTGCAATAATTTCTGACATTTCTATGATGATAGTAAAAAAATTTTCTTACAAAAATTTTATTTATGCATTTATATAAAGTTAATTGAAATTTTTTTGAAAATTTCTGATATTTTAACTGTTATAGTTAAAAACTTTGACAATTTTTTTTTTGTGCATTCATGTAAAATTCATTAAAATTTATATAAAAAATTTCTTTTTCTTTTACTCTTCAGGCTTGTAGTTTCCTTTTGTCCAGTACAGAAACTGTCAGTTACAACAAATTATATGAAGCATGTATTGTTTTATTAATGGCTGGATCCAAATGTGATAAAGTGTTGGAAAAATTGAACTTGCTGGTAAGAAATGATTTATTTCACTTTTTGAGTAAATAGCTGGTAATTCAGAGATAACATCACATGCAGTCCATCTAACCATTCTCAACTTCTTCTCATGTCTTCCTCTTTTGCAATTTCCTTCCACCTGGATTGCTTGAGGCTTCTTCCCTCAATTGACATTCTCCCCATGCATCACATGTCTGTACCAGTGCAGTCTTTTCTCTTCACACTACACTTGACTCTTCACTCATTCTCATTCCTGCTCCATAATTCATAAGCATACATTACACGTGCATCAGAGCATGTCAATCTCATACACAGCCATCATAGCATGCTCACCCCAAATACATTCAGCAGAGCATGTCCTCCTCATTTCTGTGCAGCTCTTCCACATCGTCTGTATTCAATGCTTACATTTCTCTACTATGTAACACCACACTTTGTACCCGAGCGTTAATACAATCTGTAAAATCCCTTTGTTGCCAACATACATAAAGCTTCCTGAACGTTTTGTTTTTTCATCCTTTGCTTATCCTAGCTGCAATACCTTCAGAACCCCCTTCTCCATTGTCAATTACAACATCTGGATAACAGAAGCTGTCAGCTACTTCGAGGGAACCTGATTGACATTTATAGAAATGTTTTTTTTTTTTTTTGATGTTCTTATTGCTAACTTCTCCTGTGATCATACTGCATCTCTATTATGCACCTAAAATTTACATTGAATACATTTAACCCTTTGGCATTAAACTGGCCATAACTGGCCCAAGTATTCTACCTGTTTTACCTTCAAAGCCAGCTAGATCCAACCTCTTACACCTGTCCTACAATATCATTTAAAAAATTAATAATCACATCATCGAAATCTTGAAGGTACAAGATGATGTATGATTAACTCAAAGCAATGTGAATAAATAAGTATTGCATCTGACAGCGTAATCTAAATGTTGAATGAAGCACATACTGACAATGAAACAATTATTTCTGTTCATTTAATTACAGTTCAAACAATATATAAATAAGAGAAAGTTTTTTCTTTTTAAATGCTGTAGCTTTAAACACACTTTTAATTAGCATATGTGGAGGTGCAATGGCTCAGTGGTTAGGGCAGCGGACTTGCGGTCATAGGATCGCGGTTTCGATTCCCAGACCGGGCGTTGTGAGTGTTTATTGAGCGAAAATACCTAAAGCTCCACGAGGCTCCGGCAGGGGATGGTGGCGAACCCTGCTGTACTCTTTCACCACAACTTTCTCTCACTCTTACTTCCTGTTTCTGTTGTGCCTGTAATTCAAAGGGTCGGCCTTGTCACACTGTGTCACGCTGAATATCTCCGAGAACTACGTTAAGGGTACACGTGTCTGTGGAGTGCTCAGCCACTTACATGTTAATTTCACGAGCAGGCTGTTCCTTTAATCGGATCAACTGGAACCCTCGACGTCGTAAGCGAAGGAGTGCCAACAACAA
The DNA here is from genome assembly GCF_001194135.2 of Octopus bimaculoides. Lineage (NCBI taxonomy): Eukaryota > Metazoa > Mollusca > Cephalopoda > Octopoda > Octopodidae > Octopus > Octopus bimaculoides. Next base: position 27,762,757 of record NC_069002.1, on the reverse strand, counting down.
CAAATTAGCATATCCAATTATTAGCACAATTAATAAAGCTACAAAAATGAATGTCACTTATTGAGGAACATTTTTAGGAAAAAGTATTTTAATATTGGTTTCAAATAAGGCGGTGAGCTGGCAGAAACGTTAGCACGCCGGGCGATATGCTTAGCGGTATTTCGTCTGTCTTTACGTTCTAAGTTCAAATTCCGCCATGGTCGACTTTGCCTTTCATTCTTTTGGGGTCGATAAATTAAGTACCAGTTGTGTACTGGAGTCGATTTAATCGACTGGTCCCACCCCCTAAAATTTCGGGCCTTGTGCCTAGAATAGAAAAGAATATTGGTTTCAAATTTTGGCAATTTCAGGGGAAGGGTTAAGTTGATTACATTGACCCCCCCGTGCTCAACTGGTTCTTATTTTATCAACCCCGAAAGGATGAAAGGCAAAGTTGACCTCGGTGGTATTTCAACTCAGAATGTAAAGATTGACAAAATGCCGCTAAGCTTTTCCCCCAATGTGCTAATGATCCTGCTAGCTTGTTGCTCTTATTTCAATATTGATAATTATTTCATATTTGATGTGATTAAGTGGTTGCTATGTCTCTATCATTTAGCCTGCTAGATTAGCAACCAAATCTTTCCGAATCAATTCCCTATTATCTTAAAAAGTGTGTGTGTATATGCACATATCATTATCAATCCAATTTTAATACTAGTAAATATAATGAGGTAATGATTAAGATGTTGATCAATGTTGACCTAGTAAAACCTGCCGAGTTAATTATTGATAAAGATGTGAATGAATAATGGAAACAGTGTTATTGATTTATTAATTCGATTTGCATTTTCTTCTTCTTCTTCTTCTTCAGGAGGCTTCTGTGATGAATTATCACTTTATAATTTGCTGGCGTCTTCTGGCCTGTCTACCTCCATCTTTGGAATACCTACAGATGCTTGAATCTGGAGAATTAGGAATGGGTCCTGGGCATATTCTTCACACACTCAGATGGGCTCCCAGACTTGGACATAAAACATTTTCAGGGTGGATTAAGGTAGTTAATTATACTTTGTTTTTTGTTAATTCAGATAATTTTTTTTCCCGCTCATTTTCTTAGTTTTAAATCACTTTTATTACTTGTCTTTCAGGATAGTTTAGTGAAACAAGGGCAGACAACACATCAGGCTGATCAACTCCTCACCAATGCTGATAAAATGGCTAACTCTGTATATTATGATGTTCGACTAGCTATTAATTTTATTCAAGAACAGGTGATGATTTTAATAACTTATTTTTGAATTTTAAATTCAACTTTTTCTTGTTTTTATACATGTTCATTCACTAAAGTACTAATAAGAAAACGTGGTAACTATTTCATATTGCTTATGTGAGAGATGCTTTAAAAAATGAAGTTTTGGTTGCTATTTCCATCACTTTGAGGTAGAGTGTGGCAGTTCTGCCACATTGGCTGAACCAGTAAAGTGTGATTTGACATTGCACAAATGTATTTTAAACATAATACATTCACATAGTATTTTTAGCAATTTAGCTGCTGATTCAATACCCATCACAAAAGAAACTATAAATGCAGCTGATCTATTCAGTCATAAAAAGCTAATGTAGGGAGTATCCTGCAAATATATCTGTTAAACATTATATGTCAGTTTTATTTCTATTTCTTTTATATTTCAACTGAAATAGATGACTAGCTTCCCTGCTGTTGATCACCGGACTATTCTTTCTTCTAATGATCTTCCTGGACTATCTTCAATTTTAATGCTTGATGCTGTTGTTGCCAAAGTCCAAATCTCTTTGGATGAAATCTTTACAAAGGCTATGGTAAGTTGGATATTCTGTTATTTATATTTCATCTTTATTTGAAGCTAGCATGACAGCCTGGCGGAATCATTGGAGTGTTGGACAAAATGCTTTACAATGGTTGTTTTGGTTCTTTGTTCCCAAGTCATTGCTGGTCATTGTGTCAGGCACCCAGAAGAACTTCAGTGTCAACTGGTCTTATGGCTGTCTGTTGAAGGAAAAAAAATCAACTGGGTTGGGGGGAAGAAAATATCTAACTTATTTTGTACAACTGGCTTCAGAACAGTGGAATGGCAAATGCTGATGAGTTAAGAACATGTATGGGGGACTGTGATGGGGGGTGTGCTCACATGAAATCATTGAAGCATTTGGTAGGATGGCCAAGACTAAACTAAACTTATGTTCTGAGTTCAAATCTCACCAATGTTAGTTTTGCTTTTCATCACTTTAAAATATGATGACCGCATACACTTGTGGCTTCCAGTATGTGGAGCTTTTAGCTGGCAGCACTTGCATGTGCAAGTTGTTTGCAAAACATTTAAGATCGATTAAATACGGTACCAGTCAGTTACTGGGATCAGTGATATCAACTAACCCCCCCATCCCTTAAAATTGCTTTCCTTGTTCTTAAACTAAAAACTGTTATATGAAGCTGGTGTAAAACAAAGAATCCAATTTGATTGATACATTCTATTTGTATTTCAAAGCAAAATACTTATAGTGACATAAACTATAAGTATTTGTATTGACATTCTTACCCTTAAAATCATCTGTGTGTGTGTGTATGGAAATTTGAAAGGTCATTGGAGTTTGACACACACTACTCTATGGCTTCCCATCATTAAATAATAAAGCTCTGAAATACTGTAACACATCTTTGAAATTTGGAGACTGTTCATATTATGAGAATCTAGCATTAAACTGGCAATTCATGTTTTTCCACGATGTGCTCATTCCAACAGTTGTCAGGCATTATTTCCCCCATATTTTGTGATTTCCAGTGCCTTGAAACACATCACTTGTGCTGACTCCAATGCCAGCTATTCTGTGTTCTTCAACTCATTTGGTCAGCTCTTATATAAAATCAACACATTGTTTTTGTTTGTGTTTTTCTAACCAATCTGATTTTGATAATATTTTGTATACTCTGATTTTTAAAACACTTCTGACTTTTTTATTATATTTTTAAAAAACTCTTTATATTATTAAGTTTCCAATATCAGACATTTGAAACTTGGCAGCTTTTTTTTAATTAAAAAATAATTTAATCATATATATATCATTAATATTAAAATATACTCTTTTGCTTGCTTCAGTCTTTTTGACTGTGGCCATGCTGGAGCACCGCCTTTAGTCGAGCAAATCGACCCCAGGACTTATTCTTTAGAAGCCTAGTACTTATTCTATTGGTCTCTTATGCCGAACCGCTAAGTTACGGGGACATAAACACACCAGCATCGGTTGTCAAGCGATGTTGGGGGGACACAAACACATACACACATACATATATATATATACATATATACGACGGGCTTCTTTCAGTTTCCATCTACCAAATCCACTTACAAGGCTTTGGTCGGCCCGAGGCTATAGTAGAAGACGCTTGCCCAAGATGCCATGCAGTGGGACTGAACCCAGGACCATGTGGTTGGTAAGCAAGCTACTTACCACACAGCCACTCATACGCCTATATATATATAATTTAATATTAAAAATCAATAAATAAAATAAAATGTTACAATCCCATTTATTCTCCACATTCAGCAACCTTTTTGTGTCTCCCTTCCACCTTCCCTTGATCTATCACATTACCCCTCTCTCTCTATCTCTATCTCTCTCTCTATCTCTATCTCTCTCTCTATCTCTCTCTCTCTC
>NC_069002.1:27756255-27758103 GCF_001194135.2 Octopus bimaculoides | reverse complement strand
GTGTGTGTGTGTGTGTGTGTGTGTGTGTGTGTGTTTGTGTAATTGAATGTTTCTTAATTTTATCATTAATGTGGGTATGGAGGTGCTTTGAAAATACCTCATGCAGTGCTGACCATGCCCTGCATAGTTAAAAGTTGCTCTTTGGCAAGGTATAGCACCTGTTCAGCCACCCTGCCAGTGATATATAGTGAAGTCGTGGGACTGCAGTATGGCGGATTGCGAAGAGGCAGCGGAAGAGCTCAACTGAGCTAATGGTTCTTCTTTCATTGATGCTGAGCCGAGGAATCCTAGAAGATCAATGGTCAGGATCACCAAGATCTATCAAGAGAGTAACTGCAATGCATCCATAGGGGCAGCATCCATGGTTTTCTAATCAGTTAATGTTCCCAGTTCAGATTTGTAATAATGGAATTGGATGGCGACAGTCATAAGAATCCACGAAAGCAGTAAAAACAAAAACAAAAAAAAACGTCAGTATGTATATTCATTGACTTTTGTAATCTTGACAAGGGCACATGTTTCATAGGACTGTCAGCACATGATTTATGGGGTTCCTAACTACTTTCTACACTTACACCTTTACTCCCTTCATCAACCCAATATGGTTTTTCTGCTATTGTTGCTTTCGCTTTCTCTTGAGTGGAGAAAGCATAGGATTGCGAGGTCCTCTTATTCTTTCCTTGATGAGGACCTATCAGCCCCTCTCTAGCATTGGTGCCACAAAAAATGCACCCTGTACATGCCATAGACTGGTTGGCACTTGAGAGGGCGTTCAGCAATAGAAATGGAACCAAATGACGTGTATGAGCAACAGGCAACAAGAGCAGTTACTCTTCGTAAGATATGGCTTGGACCATGACAACTTATCCAACATGGAAAGCAGACATAGAATGATAATGAGAGGAAAAATTGTTTTGAAATATTACATCTCAATTTAAGTAATTAGAAATATTAGAAATGATTTTTGTAAGTTCTAAAGTAGTTTCAGTTTCCAATATTTTTATAAACCAAAAAAATTATCGTTATTAATTTTGTTTTTCTCCTAGCGTAATGCATTTGCTAATGACATCATTCCTTCAGAAAGTTATATTGATGTGATCCACAGTGCTCATATTGGAACATTATCTGGTAGGAATTTTCTTTTCTTTTTTTTCCTGTCACATTCTGCTTGTTAATTCTATTTAAAATATTGTAATTTTATGAAACGTCCCTCTATCATGATTTTTTCCCCCGCCTTGTCTTGTGGGTACTTGGTGACTTCACCAGTGCTGGAGAATTCAGTGCATGAAAAAAGAACTCAATACACTCTGTGAAGTGGTTGGCATTAGGAAAGGCATCTGGCTGTAGAAATCCTGCCAAAGCAGACACTGGAGCCTGGCTCTTCTATTCGTGTCAAATTGTCCAATCCATGTTAGCATGAAAAAAGGGATGTTAAATGATGACGATGATGATCTGGCATGGCTGTGTGGTAAGAGACTTGCTTCCCAACCATATGGTTCAGGGTTCAGTCCCGCTGTGTGACACCTTGGGCAAGTATCTTCTACTATAGCCTCAGGTCAACCAAAGACTTGTGAGTGCACTAGGTAGATGGAAACTGAAAGAAGCCTGTTTTATTTATATATATATATATCTGTGAGAGAGGGAGAGAGTGAAAGACTAAGTCCCTCACCATTGCTTGACAACAGGTGTTGGTCTGCTTACATCCCTGTAACTTAGCAGTTTGACAAAAGCGTCTGATAGAATAAGTACTAGGTTTAAAAAATAAGTACTGGGGGTCAATTCATTCGACTAAAAAAATTCTCCAAGACAGTGCCCCAGTGTGGCCACGGTCTAATGACTGAAACGAGT
>NC_069002.1:27755591-27755995 GCF_001194135.2 Octopus bimaculoides | reverse complement strand
CTTAAATTCTATTAAATTAAAAAAGACAAAAAAATAAAGAATCTCCTTTTTTCTCTGTTGCTGTGTGCAGGGTTTCATAGATTGTGATGACCAATTCGCTTTATACCTGTATGAAAAAACAAATGTAAAAGGTTGAAGGTGGAGGTGATGATTATAATGAGGATTGTGTGTGTGTGCTGATGTAGAGTGATGCGTCATGTATGATGAAAATGATGAAATTTCATCGTTCAATATCATTAACTAAAACCATTGAAAGCAGTGCTCCAGTATGACCATAGTGCAGTGACTGAAATCAGTAAAAGAAATGCCAAGACAAATAACTGGTGTTTGCGTAAAAAAAAAATATTCTTTTTTAAATACCCACCTAAATTGATTTCAAATTTTGGGGAGGGGTAAGTCAGTTG
>NC_069002.1:27741196-27755581 GCF_001194135.2 Octopus bimaculoides | reverse complement strand
CTTACTTGACTGGTACTCATTTTATCAATCCTGAAAGGATGAAAGGCAAAGTTGACCATGACAGAATTTGAACTCAGTACCTGAAGACAGAGGAAATGCTGTTAAGCATTTTGCCTGGCATGCTAACAGTTCTGCCAGCTCGCTGCCTTAGATACCCATCTAAATTAACGAGTTGACACAACTGCAAATGTACGTGGCCTTGGTCCTTTTCCTGCAGTTGTTTATGTAAGGGATAAGATTTCTTTGTAAAGTAGAAAATAAAGCAGTGAAGGGTTTCAAAGCAGATCTGAAGCAACGAAAGGAACAATACCAATTGTGTTGTGAAGAGAAATTGAAGCTTTGTGGGATACAGGGTTTAAATAAATAAAGATGTGTGAAGATCAATTAAACAAAAGACTGTTATTCTTTCTCTACTCTTTCTGTTACCTTGCATTAGATTCAGTCATTGGACTTCAACTATGGGGCAGGCATGACTGTTGTAAGAAGCTTGCTTCCCAATCACATGGGTCCGGGTTCAGTTCAACTGTGTGGCACCTCAAGCAAGTGTCTTCTACTGTAGCTCTGGGCTGATCAAAGCCTTGTGAGTGGATTTCATAGATGGAAACTGAAAGAAACATGTATACAGAGAGAGAGAGAGAGTAATAACAATAATAGTTGGATGGAATTTATAGCCATTTAATGCATCACTACGTATGTTTCATTAAATGTATATACATTCCATCCAAGGATTATTGTTATTATTATTATATTTATCCTACATTGTATCGGTACAGCTTGATGCAACCCCCAAAAACTGGTTCACCAGTCAGCATCATTAGACTGTGGCCAGCATAATGGAATAGGAGCTTTATTGGCATATTCAAAACGTTTCTCCATAAACGGATTTAAAAGATATGTGTGTGTGTGTGTGTGTTTGTGTCTCCTTCTCTTGCTATTGTGTGATTTTTGTAAATGGCTGTGATTCATTTCTAATATTCTGCCAAAAAACATGTCTGGCTATCAGGAAACATTACCTTGCTCGGAAATGGATGAGGGTTGGCAACAGGAAGGCCATCTGGTGATAGAAAATGAGCCTCAGAAAACTCTGTCCAACCCATGTAAGCATGGGAAAGTGAACGATAACCCCTTTCGTTAACATATTTCTGTTGAAATACACTGCGTTTGGTATATATAATAAGATGATATTACTTAAAATATTAAAAAAATATTGAAAATATTGAAAATATTAAAATGTATACTGTCCTTTAAGAGTTTGTAAAAGTAATCCCTCCTATAATTTGGAGAATTCATATTTTTCATTTGTGGAAATTTTAAATGATATATATTTTTTTATAAAAAGTTTAAAATATTTGTATATATTTTTATTTCCACTCTAGTTGGTGTCCAGAAACAACCGGAAATAACAAATATGTCAAGGCACTGTTTCCATTACTGTTTGATGCTTCAACAGAATATTTGGTTGACATGGTAGGTTCCTATATTTTTACTTCATTTCCACCGAAAAAATGAAATTATCTGAAATAATTCAAAATATGTTAGTCTTCTACATGTACTAATTAAAATATGTAACTGTGATCTTCCGCATCTAGATGTTCTCTTAGTTCTAATCTCAACAATTAGCTCCCACAAAATGTTGAATTAGTAAATTGTCTACTTGTTTCTAGAATTTAGAAAATAACATAATTGTATTAAAAATATGTTTTATTTTTTATGAGAGTTCCAATAAAAGAATATAAATTTTTGTTTATATAACCCTTTTATTACCATATTGTTAAAATAGACTGCTTTTGTCTCGATCAGTTTTTGAAAATAACTTTGTCATTAAATTGATGTTTGGTATATAAATTAGCGTTGAATGTTGATGGAAGATTTTAATTCAGATTATTTTAAAATGTGAAGTTTGTATCATAGAACAAGAGGCAGTCTTGAGAACCTAGGTATCAGAAGGATTCAGTGTGGGACCTACTGATTTGTTCAATGTTATATGGATGTAGAACTTGCTATTTAGCTCAATATTGTTTAGATCCTTTGTTAGCACATTTCTTTTAAAATACACTGTTTTTGTTTCAATCAATTTTTAAAATAATGAATTCAATAACATGATTTTGTCATTGAACTAGGAACATAAATTGAGATGAAAGTTTTTAATGGCCGGTTTTAACCTTTTAGCTTTTAAACCGGCCATATCCAGCCATAATATTTTACCTGTTTTATGCTCAAACTGGCTTGATTGGGCCTCTCACTCATGCCCTACAATACCATTCTAAAAATAAGCAATTGCATTATCAAAATATCAAAGATATGAGATAATGTTTAATTAATTCAAAAGAATGTGAATTGAATGCTAAAGGGTTAATTTAGATTTCTTTAGAACAAAGTTTTTGCAAAAGAACTGCGGATGGTCACATGTTGGTTTCAAAAGGTGTTAATGTTTGTGCTTATTTTCATGTCTATAACGGAACTGACATACCATATGTTTATGCTACTTGTTATCTAATAGCTTTTCAGGGTTCAATCCCATTGTACATCATCACAACCTTAGATCAACCCATGTCTTGTGATTGCCATTGGGTAGACGTACATTAAGGATGAGCATGCTTTATGCTTGTCCTTCAGCGAGAACCTTATTTTGTTACATAGTGTCACACCACCACATACCCTTTGAATGTCTTTTGTAGGGTTCATTCATCATCATCATCATCATCATCGTTTAACGTCCGCTTTCCATGCTAGCATGGGTTGGACGATTTGACTGAGGACTGGTGAAACCGGATGGCAACACCAGGCTCCAGTCTGATTTGGCAGAGTTTCTACAGCTGGATGCCCTTCCTAACGCCAACCACTCAGAGAGTGTAGTGGGTGCTTTTACGTGTCACCCGCACGAAAACGGCCACGCAGTTGTAAATATTGGGGCTAAGATTCCAGGCAGAAGATATTGTGGTTTTGTCTTCCTTTTATCTCTTCAGACTGCAAATATCATTGATGATATCCTTTCTCCTCTCATTAAACCCTAAAATACAAAAATGTATACATAACCTACTTAGATGCATACAGTTTTTATTCCATTCATTTCTGTTTATTTATTTTAGGTAACAATGTCATTGGAAAGATTTCTTGGTGAAGGAGAAGGGGAGAAATTCATCATGAAAACTTACCTGTATGTGCTGGAGGTTTGTCAAGAGCTTCTCATTGAACACACAAATGAATTAAGGTATGTATACATGAATACATAGTAGAACTTATCAGTATTCTTGCAAGGAAATTTTATTATATGTAATATTGTGATTTCAGTTTTTAGTTTTATTAGTGGAAGGCATGGCTCTGTGGTTGTTTGCTTCCCAACCACTTGGTTTCGGTCTCATTGTGTGGCATCTTGGGCAAGTGTTTTTTTTTTTTTTACAGCCCCTGGTGAACCAAAGCCTTGTGAGTGGATTTGGTTGACAGATACTGAAAAATGACCATACTATATGTGTGTGTGTTTGTGTGTTAGCATCTGTTTGCCGTGACAACATGTGATAGCTGTAAATGGGGTTGCTATCATGCAAGTAGTGTCCTGTTTCCAGTCTTCTATGAGAACTTGTCTGGCCATGGGGTGGAAATATTACCTTGCTCGGAAACAGGTGAAGGTTGGTGATAAGAACGGCTTCTGGCTGTAGAAAATCTGCTTCAACAAATTTCATCCAACCCTTGCTAGCATGGAAAAGTGGATATTAAAATGATGATGATGATGGGAAATTGTGTGTTTCAGCAGCAGCAGCATCATATCACCACCATCATCATCATATATCTGTTTTTCATGCTGGCATGGGTTAGACAAAAGGAGCTTGGGCAGCTCTCTGGCTTGCCTGCTCCTTTCACTTTTGGCATGGTTTCTATGGCTGGATGCCCTTCCTAATGCCAGTAACTTCACAGTGTGCTGGCTGCTTTTTTTTTACATGGCACCTGCATGAGTGCTTTGATACAAAAAATACTGTTTTGATGGATCTGTAATTTTGAACAGAATCTTAGTAGGTACTTTATTAGCTGTTTCTATTTTCAAATTTATTAATAAGGGTAGAAATTGATATTAATCAATTAAAACCAGTGGTCTAGCATATTAAAAAAATCCGAAGATTAAAATTATATTACATACAAAAATAAGAGGAATGACCAGCAAAAGTGGACTCCTATATGCTAGAAATAGATGCCGAATCATCTAACCACGAAAAATATGTTCTCAGTAAAAATCTTGCCCTTTTACAGTCTGTTGTGTCGCTAAATTTTTTCTGAGAACATATTTTTCGTGGTTAGATGATTCGGCATCTATTTCTAGCATATAGGAGTCCACTTTTGCTGGTCATTCCTCTTATTTTTGTATGTCTCTATTTTCTGTACAAATAATTCAATGTCATTATTTTGTTTGTGTCTTCTTTTTATCAGTGGCTTGGATGAAAAAATATTTGTGGACTGCTTGAAATTCATGGATAGTCACCTTGAAAAAACTGCTGGAAAAAAAGCTTTTGAAAAATTTTATATTGAAACAGGAGGTAAAATAGATTTCATTTCTAAAACATTATTTACGTAGACTGCAGAAATATGTCTGAACTTAACCATTGTTCCACAGCAACAGCCAATACTTATTTATCTACAGACATCAGTTCCCGGTCTCATGTTTTTGTGTGAAATGTTGTATTACAGAAGTCATTACAGGACCCATTATGCAAATTCTACTGGGGTTTTTTTCCTATACAACATAAGGAAATTTGACTCAAAGATTTACATTTATTTATTGTTATATCAGCTAATCTCCTTCATGTGCTAGAGCTGTTGTAATGAACTGTAAAGTAAGAGTTGTTCTGATTATTTTAATGTATCTTGTATTATGGAGTTGAACTGTAAATTATTTTACCTTGACTGGATTCTCAATGCTTTCTGAATCAATTGAACAGTGAATGTCTTTGTAAATGCTTGTTGAAGATTATTGATATGAGTGGTTGGCGTTAGGAAGGGCATCCAGCTGTAGAAACTCTGCCAAATTAGATTGGAGCCTGGTGTTGCCATCCGGTTTCACCAGTCCTCAGTCAAATCGTCCAACCCATGCTAGCATGGAAAGCGGACGTTAAACGATGATGATGTACAGAACAAAGTTCTGTCCTTCGTTAGCATAATTAATAAATATACTGATCTAAAAATTAGCCCTAGATGATGTATTTACAAACAGAACACAGGCATGTTACTGGCAGGCAGATGGTCCTGGTTGTGGTAACTCTACTTGACTAATGAATAAGTTTTGCTTCTACCTGTTTTAGTGATTAACCATTAGAAAGACATCTGACTTAACAAAAGGGGGTCTCCAAAAATGTATAAATATAAAGATCCTCTCGGCTATGCTGACCCAGAAAACTTGGCTTAATTGAAATAGGACAAGTTTTAGGGTAGGATCATGTAAAAGAAGCTAATGGAACAAGATTTATAGACAGTTAATTATACTTTGAACCTTTTTGCTGCTGAAATCAGATATTTCCACTCAAAATTTCATTAGCCTCAATTGTGGAAAGCAGTTTATATCATTGTTTAACGTCTGCTTTCCATGCTAGCATGGGTTGGATGGTTTGACATGTAGCTGGCCGGCTGGGAGCTGCCCAGACTACAATTGTTTATATATTGTTTGGTTGGCATTAGGAAGGGCATCCAGCTGTAGAAACTCTGCCAGACCAGATTGGAGCCTGGTGCAGCCATCTGGTTCGTCAGTCCTCAGTCAAATCGTCCAACCCATGCTAGCATGGAAGGCGGACGTTAAGCGATGATGATGATAATGCTAATCTTGTCTTTTGTTGAGGAATGTCGTGTTTGAAACTACTTTCTGTTGAGACATGTCAAGTTTATTGAAGCAGTGTGACTTGTAGAAAATACCAATTCTATTTTTTTGGAAGATATTTAACATCATTGCTGGAATAACCATAAAATTTAACTTCACAGCAAAAGGGTTAAACAAAGCTATCAAATATGTAATGACATATTTTTGATATCTTTATTAAACTGACTAATTTTTCATTCTAGATTTATGTGGTCTGCTTCTGGCTGCTGCTAATTTATCACCCCAGTTTGCAACAAAGATTTTGAAGTTTTTCAATAAATTATTCATGCTTGGTGAGTAGACACAAATTATTTTGTCTGAATTAAATTAACACTTTAGCGTTTACACAAGCCTCATCCAGCCTATATACTCTTCGTGTTTTATGTTGAAACTGACCAGATCCTACCTCTCATACCTGTTCTACAATGTTATTCTGAAATAGTCATATTATTGAAATGTTGAAGTTATGACATAATATATGATTAATTCAGAATAATTATCTGGTTTAGAGATTTTAGTAATGTAATTGTTTATTGCTAGAATGATCTTGTAAGGTTAGTGTGAGAGGCCAGTTTGAACATAAAACAGGTAAAATATTTGCACTGGATGTGGCCAAAAGGGATATGCTAAAGGGTTAAAACCAGGGAAATTGTATTTCATTTAAATTGTATTCTTTTTTTTAAATATTTTCAGCTGAAAAAAATCCAAATGATAAAGACTATGAATCCTTGTGTGGCTGCTTAACAAAACTGGCCTCTGTTGATATAACAACACTACAGACGTGGTTATGGAAAATTGCTTTGACTTCACCCCAGGTAACTTTCTCTTTTACTTAAGCATGGCCAGTTACTAAGTTATAGAACTTTGGTTTGTTCCGAGTTTTTCTGTTAAAACATTTAATGTACGAGGGGGTGCTGAAAAGTTCCTAGCTTTAAGTGTATTATGAAAGGCCTGGTTGGAGGCCCAACTTTCCAGTTTTTTTACAGGGCTTAGAAAAACTGCATGACCACTGCAATAAGTGTGTGAATCTGAGAGGGGATTATGTTGGGTAAAATCTTAATTAACTGATCCTCCTGTATTTTCTTTTACTCAATACCAAGAACTTTTCAGTACCCTCTCATATATACTGTGGAACTCCATAGCATTGCAGAAAAGGTTTTCCAGAGATATTGCCAGCAGTGGTAGAACCACTGGGAGAAATGTGTGAACTCCCAAGGGCAGTGTTTTGAGGCTGATTAAATAAAATGTGTGAAATGTACAAAAAAATTTTTTCTTTCTTTTGCTCAAAGGTCAGATACTTCTTAAACGCACTTTGTATTTATACTGTTTTTTGTAATTTTTTTTCCTTTAGAGTTATTTGTATTTAAAATTCAGTACTTACTGTTAAATGAAAAAACTTAACTATTTTAGGATTCTACTGAAGAAGCTGCAATGAAAGAAAACAGAATGCTGCTCCAGAGCCTGACTGGTTTCTTTGTTAAAGACAAAAGGTAAAGTTTATTTGAATCATTTCGTGTTCCTCAATGCTTTCATTTTGTTTAATCAAATGACTATTTTTTTGCATATATTTTTTACACTTTCAGCTGATTCACTTAAGTTAATAAATAAATAAATATATATATATATATATATATATATATATATATATATATATAGGTTTGACTTTAAACATGAAATCTATTTTCTATTGACTGCAATTTGTGGTGTCCAACTTATGATTGTATAATTGAAAACGAAGATTGTTTTCAATATTTTGGTAATTCTCCACAGGATTTAGTTGTATTCAGTAAATATTAGCCATCTCGGTTTGAATATTCTCCAGTGCAATATCTTTCTCTTTTAGCAATAGCAAACCTCCTCTCATCAAACCAGTTCTATTCCTTTCTTGCAGAGGAAAGGAGTCTTGTGAGGAATTAATGTTATCATAACTGACACCAAAGCATATTGAAAAGGTCAGTCTTTGGTTGCGTTGCTTTACATTTGTCATCCGAATGGATGAGAACGCATCCTTATCATTGACCCCTGGACATTACTTTCATGAGTCCTTGGACTCATAGGATTGGTTACCCGGTTTGCATAGCACATAAGTGATAGAGATCACATTTCCCCTGGATTGGATACCATTCTGTCACAGGTTGTTCATTTACAGCTGAGTGGGCTGCAGCAATGTGAAATGAAGTGTTTTGCTCAAGAACACAATGCTATCATTAGTGCAACGCCCTAAGTGAAGTTTGCCGTTTCAAATAGATGGGAGATGCATGTCGTTGCTATAATGCAAAAGTGTTATAAGTCCAAAACGTTGCTTTTTCAGAAAATGATAAAACTGTTTCACCATTCCATAGCGAAACCGTTGTACAATTTTTGATATCTTGGCATCTGAAGCAGCTGGAGATACGATAGTTTGACCAAAAGAACTGGCTATTACAAGCAAAAATAAATATTGAAAAAAATGCATTTGGCCAAATTTGGACATACAACAGTTTAACATAATAGCAATGATATGTATTTGTAGATTAGAAATGATCAAGTGAAAATGACTTTAATATAAAATGTAAAGTAATTTAAGCAGTCCAAAAAAATTTGTTCAATATCAAACTGAACTTATTTGAAAAACTATAGAAAATGTATTGGAGATCTGTTATTGCTGTTGTTTTTACAAATAATGAGAAAATTTTTGATGCATAGAATCTTTTAGAAACAAAGATATAATTATATATATATATATATTTTTTTATATTTCAGTCCAGTCAGTGAGAAAGTAGCTCAAACAATTCTTGTCACATTAATTCCAATGGGCACAAAAATTCTAGCTTCCAATAATGATAGTCAAGGTTTCTCTGATCTTGTCAGTGTAATGAGATCTTTAGCTGGAGCTGGTCAGGGAAGTGGTCACAAAGCACTGTTCCAGGCTGCTGTTGGATGGTTGGAGACTTGGTAAGTTGTACTTTTTATGCTGTTAACTCTTTAACTCTGATGATGTTTGCAAATCCAAAATAACGCAGTATACTCTCCCCCCATCAGGTTCAAAAGGCAAATATTTTTTTTTACTTTATCCACTGCGTGGGTTGGTTAGTTGGCACTCCATCGCTTATGACGTCGAGGGTTCCAGTTGATCCGATCAACGGAACAGCCTGCTCGTGAAATTAACGTGCAAGTGGCTGAGCACTCCACAGACACGTGTACCCTTAACGTAGTTCTCGGGGATATTCAGCGTGACACAGTGTGACAAGGCTGACCCTTTGAATTACAGGCACAACAGAAACAGGAAGTAAGAGTGAGAGAAAGTTGTGGTGGAAGAGTACAGCAGGGTTCGCTACCATCCCCTGCCGGAGCCTCGTGGAGCTTTTAGGTGTTTTCGCTCAATAAACACTCACATCGCCCGGTCTGGGAATCAAAACCGCGATCCTATGACCGCGAGTCCGCTGCCCTAACCACACTGCGTGGGTAAACACTTGCAAATAAAGAATTTTTTATCATTAAAATGTTGCAGAAGTAATTTTATTCACTTTAGAATATAATTTTTTTTTTAATACAGCATAAAATTAAATGAATATGTAACAAACACAGCAAATAAGTAGTAAAATAGTGACGTAAATGAGCTGTATATTTCATTTTGAAACAGCTTGTAGATTTTGTCATGATCCTTCTTTGACTGCAAGAACACAAGTATATCATCGATACAAACATACGTCTTTGAAATTTCAGAAAAATGTGTCATAGAGTTTACTAGTTCCTCAGAAACAGATTTCATTCTGAAGGAATTCTTTTGAAAACAAATCAAGTTTGGATAGTTTTACTTTTCAAAACACTCCTTACTGTCATTCAAATCTATCAAATAATACACTGTATTATCTCATTTCTTCACAACCACCAAGCTATTAACATAGTCATTTGGTTTCTGAAGAGCTAAAATCCACCGAGTTACTTGGTGTTATATAATAATACCATATGACTCAGTGGATTTTAGTCTTACATTACAAGCTAAAGTTGATATTATTTGAAGCTCTACAGTAATTATCTGATCACCTTAAAAAACACCAAAACCTTCAAAAACATCTGCTAACTTTTCTTATACATTTGCAAGGCTTAATGCTGTTTGTGTTGGAAGTTCTTCAACCTCTTTGAAATAATTAAAACATTTATGCAATCTTCACTGCCAATTGTCTCTTAAATATGGCAGTCTGTATGAAACCTGTAGAAATAGTATACTTCTTGTATGTACCACTGCTAGTTAGTTCTACAGGTGTCATGATTTGTAAAAGACTAGTATTTCTTCTTTATTAATAACTTAAAGTAATTTCTCAGTAACAATCATTGATAACACTGTGTGCCTGAGTCTAATAATTCTTCATAATTATTCTTCAATCATTGATAGATATACCCACATATATTTACCACTATTTAGTATGTCCACAAATAATGCACCTGTTTTCCTGGTGGTTAATTAAATTATTTGGTTTCATGATTGAATATTACACTCAATGAAATGTAATGTCACAGACAAGTATAATGACAGATAATAATAATCTGAAGTATTAACGTTAATAGTAATTAATCTGAGATGTGTTACAAGAATTTGGGGGGGGGGGACTAGGAAAAGTTAATTAGTATACCAAGAAATTATGCATTCGTTTATATTGATATAATTTTCGCTCCACATACTGGAATTAAAATTGAATGCAATCTTACATTTAGCTTCAATGCTTTAATGTTTCTTAACATTTATTTCAGTTATTCTCACCTCTCTCAAAAAGATGTCATGGAAAAAATCAAAGAAAATGTGAAATCTGGAAAGGTAAAATTCTTTTAATCAATTGTGACCAAGAGAAAAGGAAAAATAAAAAAATAAATTCTGTTTTTTTTTTTTTTTCTATTTCATTGTTTGTCATTGTTCAAGCCAGAAGGCTGGCATTTTTCTTTTGGTTAATTTTAACTTTGTAGTGAAATTTAAACATCTATATTCTTATTTTAAATCTCTTTTCTACTTGAGGTAGGGTTGTTAGGAATAATTTTTATATTCAGAAGTCCTTACCAATAGATCTTGTCTGGAGCAAATCTGACTTTGTTTTGTCAAAGTACCCCCACACACATCAATGGTTCTATTAAGGTTTGAACTTATTACAGTGTAGTCATTAATCTAGCACTTGAACTGTAAAGCTATTTGTTGTTCATTCCTCTACTGCTCTTACGAGAAAACAAAAATTCACACCTGAAGTCTTTCTTATCAGGCAGAGATTCTCTTTCTAATAGATATCCTACAAGACAAACACAAACAATTAAATTATTTTAATATATTTTAGTGTAAATTAAATTAATATAAATTAATTTGATTTAACATAAGTTTAATTTGATTTAAATTAATATAAATTAAATGAAAATATTCATTGTATACAGTGCTGTTTGTAAACAGGGATGATTTAGTGGGTTACTGTATAGATTGACAAATGTCTTCCTTAAAGTATATTGATATATTTATTTTGAGAAATTTTATAAAATATATGTTTATTCGGGATAACTATCGAAGATATTCATGTCTACACAACTTATTTTTCCTGTGGTCTGCATTTCCAGCAGAATACTTAATCCCAAAGTCTCCTGTTAGTCAAATTCTCATGGCAATAAAACAATTCGCTATCAATTTTATGTGGTAGGTCTCAATCATTCCACACTTGACAAATTGCTATAAACTTCTGTTAGTCCTAACATCTTTCAGTAATAACATAAAATAATCAAGTTTGGGGTCTTCTTTATTCTTACGTACATCACTTTTTCTTGTTTTGTTTTTGTAGCATCTGTCCATCTTGGATGCAATGTGTTCCTTGCTTTCTCACGTGGGAGAGGTGCTCAGTGCACTCAAGAGAAATTCTGAAAGGTAAATTCAGATACATACATAGTTTGATTTTTGTGTTCTGGCACCCCATCACTATCATCTTGATCTTCTTTCCAGCTACTCCTGCCCACCATTGTATGATGCAAGGTAGCCATGTATCTCCTCTATAGAGAGACACCTGCGCTTGTCCCTCTATTATACTTAAATCTCTCGACACCTGACATAAAACTATTAATCCTCTCCCTTTCAACACCCTCAAGGGGGCCTTTTCTTTTTCTTGTTCTTTCTTGTACTTGACAACCTTACTAACGCTGTCACACTTTAACCTTTCATTATCTGACACAAGAGCCCCCTCCTCCTCTCAAAATTCCTTGTCTTGCAAGTTACTTGGTGATCCTGCCACTGTTAGTGCCACTTAAAAAGCATCCAGTCCACACTGAAGTGGTTGGTATTTAGAAGGGCATCCAGTTGTAAAAACCATACCAAAACTGACCTCGCCTGTGCTGGTGCCATGTAAAAAGCACTCAGTCCACTCTATGGGGTGATTGGTGTTTAGGAAGGGCATCCAGTTGTAAAGGCTATGCCAAAACCAACACAGTAGCCTGGGGGTAGTCTTCTACCTGGCCTGCTCCTGTCAAACCGTCTGACCCATGCTTGCATGGAAGGCAGACGTTAAATGATGATGATGAAGAGCATCCAGCCACCATTCCAAAGCTGATATAGAAACTCAGTGCAACCCTGTGGCTTGCTGAATTCTATCAGACTCTCCAACTCATGTCAGCATGGAAACCAGATTTTAAATATTGAAGATGGTAATGCTGATTTATTCATCTAATATGTTTTATAAATGCAATGAAGTTGAAATGTTTAGAGAATCTTTTTTCAAGAGTGTTTTACAAGCAACCTGCACAATAGAGAATATTATATTCTCATTGACATTAACATCATTATCATCGAATTGTTTATTTTTGTTTTCCTCACTCGTTAAGATAGGTTTAATGGTTCTGCGGCAAAACCTCTTTCTGCACATTTTGATCTCTAATGAAGTTCTTCAGTCGATACATTTGATGATCATTGTTAGCCTTTTATTATGTCTGGACATCTTTCATGTTGTCAACTCCTGAATCCGGTGACTGATTCAGATAACTTTATGGTGTTAAAAAAAACCCCCCCAAAAAACCCACCATAAACCAAAATATGTAATTCAACTGAAGAAACGTTATGTATTCTAAAAGAGAGACTTAAAATCTTCCTAGTAGAAAAAGAGTGGGGCATGAAAACTTATGCGAATAACAACAGGGACTGTTGCCATAAGGGTTCCCTTCTGAGAAAGAGCAAAGAACCACCCAATTTCCCCAGTTGAAAGCGAGGAGTATTTGTATTGGTAATTTAAGTCAATAAAATTTGCCAAAAGTGAATTCAAGAAAATTTCATATGTATTGGTTTGTAAAGCAATTTCTATGAATTAACTGTAAACAGTGTAAAATAATT
This sequence comes from Octopus bimaculoides, assembly GCF_001194135.2. NCBI lineage: Eukaryota > Metazoa > Mollusca > Cephalopoda > Octopoda > Octopodidae > Octopus > Octopus bimaculoides. Next base: position 27,742,424 of record NC_069002.1, on the reverse strand, counting down.
GTCATCACCATTTAATGTCCATGTTCCCTGCTGGCATGAGTTGGACAGCTTGACAGAATCTGATGGGGCCAATGACTACCCTTTTGCTCCAATGTCTGCTTTGGCAGGGTTTCTGCAATTGGATGCATCTTCCTAATACCAGCCACTTTACAGAGTGTACTGGGTACTTTTTTTGTGGTACTAGCACTAGTAAGATTGCAATGTAGTTTGCAAGACTAAGATCCCCATAGACTGAGTGGTGCTACAGTAGAGAGGGAGGTAACATTATGCGATAAGATGTGGGGTTGAAGTTTGAGAGAACAGACCGGAACAGATTTGTTGCTGTAGAGGAGCTGCATGGCTACTCATGTTATAGAGGAGAGGGTGGGAATCATTAGGTATGAGACACCTGTCTGTATAACTTTATTAACTATCCCAAGTGCTAATTGTGTATCCTACCTCACCAGATATGTTGAGCGTCCCTGCAACTATTCCTGATGAACCTACAGCTTTTCCTTTCTGCATGCCTTTAATCATTTGATCTACCATGCTGCTCTCAACTTGAATTGTTGGTCTCTCCTTGTAGGGTCAGCATGAGGAGAATTGCTGTTCTCTCTCTGTATGGTCAACATGAGAAGGCCCCTCTTTATCCCATGCATTTTACATGTTCAGTAAGCTCTTATAATAGCACTTCCGCACCATTTCCTTGTGTATAATTTGGTTTTATGACTGTAAAAGGTTTCGGGTTTTCCTCTTGGAGTTATCAAGTTGGTTCTAACGTGTCTGTTTTTTTTGTTTTCTTTTACAGAGGTGGAGCCACTTCCCCTCCAATAGACCATGATGCTACAACTGCACAGGTAAGAAAAAATCAGATTAGAGCAGAGTTTGGTAAACTGTCATTTACTCCTTTCAAGGAATCATTTGATAACCTATTCACCTCCATCATTTTTGAAATATTGATTTCAAATTTTGACAAAAAGGCCTGCAAATTCGGGGCCGGGGCTATGTCTGTTACATCAGCTCCAGTACTCAACTGGTATGTATTTTATCAACCCAGAAAAGATGGAAGGCACAGTAGACCTAGGCAGAACTTGAGCTCAGCGTAAAGATGGCCAGAATGCTACTAAACATTTTGCCTGGCATGCTAACAATTCGGCCAGCTCACCACCTTAATTTCTGAAATAATATTTATCATCATCATCGTTAACATCCGTTTTCCATGCTGGCATGGGGTGGACTGGCAAGCCAG
>NC_069002.1:27740017-27740760 GCF_001194135.2 Octopus bimaculoides | reverse complement strand
GTATTAATACAGTCAGAATATATAATGTGAAGGCGCATAGCGCCGTGGTTAGAGCATCAGGCTCACAATCATGAGGTAGTGAGTTCGATTTCCAGACTGTGTTGTGTTCTTGAGCAAGGCACTTTTTTTCACATTACTCCAGTTCACTCAGCTGTAGAAATGAGTTGCGATGTCACTGGTGCCAAGCTGTATTGGCCCCTTTGCCTCTCCCTTGGATAACATCGGTGACATGGAGAGGGGAGGGTGGTATGCATGGGTGACTGCTGGTCTTCCATAAACAACCTTGCTTGGGTTTGTTCTTCAGAGGGGAACTTTCTAGGTGCAATCCCATGGTCATTCATGACCAAAGGAGGTCTTTATCCTATATAATGTGAAATATCTGTTTAGTGAATATTAGTTATTGCATTGATATTTGGTTTGAAATTAGCAAATTTTATCCTTAAATTACTGCACTCTTCCAGATGCAGTTTGCTAATATTTCAGTGTCCTGAATCTCAAAATCGCTTCGGGTGTTATCAGATCCCCACCGCTCCCTGGAGATCAATATCAACCACTTTGCTGACAGCTGTATTAGGCCTAACAAAATGACACATGGTTCCGGGTTCAGTCCCACTGTGTGGCACCTTGGGCAAGTGTCTTCTACTATAGCCTCAGGCCGACCAAAGCCTTGTGAGTGGATTTGGTGGACGGAAACTGAAAGAAGCCTGTTGTATATATGTATATATATAAATGTATGTGTCTGT